>NC_081314.1:83293468-83596498 GCF_026419965.1 Kogia breviceps | reverse complement strand
TTTCATGTGGAAATATATTTTCATTTCTCTTGGGTATGTACCCAAGAATGGAATTGCTGGGTCATATGATCACTGTATATTTAACACTTTAAGGAACTGATAAATTGTGTTCTAAAAAGTCTTCATGCATTTACATTCCCACCAGCAAAGTATTAGGTTTCCAACTTCACTGTATCCTCATCAACAATTGTTAAACTCTGTCTTTTTCATTATAGCCATCCCAGTAGGTGTGCGGTGGTATCACTCTGTGGTTTTGATTGGCACTTCCCTAATGAGTAGAGATGTTGAGCATCTGTTCATGTGCTTATTGGCTGTTTCTAGGTATTCTTTGGAGAAACGTCTATTCAGTTGCTTTGCCCATTTACAAATTGAGGGGGGTTTTTTGGTTTTTTTTTTCTCGGTAGGCGGGCCTCTCACTGTTGTGGCCTCTCCCGTTGCGGAGCACAGGCTATGGATGCGCAGGCTCAGTGGCCATGGCTCATGGGCCCAGCCTCTCCACAGCATGTGGGATCTTCCCAGACTGGGGCAAGAACCCACGTCCCCTGCATCAGCAGGCGGACTCTCAACCAGTGTGCCACCAGGGAAGCCCAAATTGAGGGGTTTTATTTTTTTTTAATTAATTTATTTTTAACATCTTTATTTGAGTATAACTGTTTTACAATAGTGTGTTAGTTTCTCCTTTACAACAAAGTGAATCAGTTATACATATACATATGTTCCCATATCTCTTCCCTCTTGCATTACCCTCCCTCCCACCCTCCCTATCCCACCCCTCTAGGTGGTCACAAAGCACAGAGGTGAACTCCCTGTGCTATGCGGCAGCTTCCCACTAGCTATCTAATTTACATTTGGTAGTGTGTATATGTCCCTGCCACTCTCTCACTTTGTCACCGCTTACCCTTCCCCCTCCCCATATCCTCAAGTCCATGCTCTAGTAGGTCTGTGTTTTATTCCCATCCTACCACTAATCTCTTCATGACATTTTTTTTCTTAGATTCCATATATATGTGTTAGCATATGGTATTTGTTTTTCTCCTTCTGACTTACTTCACTCTGTATGACAGACTCCAGGTCTATCCACCTCATTACAAATAACTCGGTTTCATCTCTCTTTATGGCTGAGTAATATTCCATTGTATATATGTGCCACATCTTCTTTATCCATTCATCTGTTGATGGACACTTAGGTGGCTTCCATGTCCTGGCTATCGTAAATAGAGCTGCAATAAACATTTTGGTACATGACTCTTTTTGAATTATGGTTTTCTCAGGGTATATGCCCAGTAGTGGGATTGCAGGGTTGTATGGTAGTTCTATTTGTAGTTTTTTAAGGAACCTCCATACTGTTCTCCATAGTGGCTGTATCAATTTACATTCCCACCAGCAGTGCAAGAGTGTTCCCTTTTCTCCACACCCTCTCCAGCATTTATTGTTTCTAGCGTTTTTGATGATGGCCAATCTGACCGGTATGAGATGATATTTCATTGTAGTTTTGATTTGCATTTCTCTAATGATGAATGATGTGGAGCATTCTTTCATTTGTTTGTTGGTAATCTGTATATCTTCTTTGGAGAAATGTCTATTTAGTTCTTCTGCCCATTTTTGGATTGGGGTGTTTGTTTTTTTGTTATTGAGCTGCCTGAGTTGCTTATAAATTTTGGAGATTAATCCTTTGTCAGTTGCTTCATTTGCAAATATTTTCTCCCATTCTGAGGGTTGTCTTTTGGTCCTGTTTATGGTATCTTTTGCTGTGCAAAAGCTTTTGAGTTTCATTAGATCCCATTTGTTTATTTTTGTTTTTATTTCCATTTCTCTAGGAGATGGGCCAAAAAGGATCTTGCTGTGATTTATGTCATAGAGTGTTCTGCCTATATTTTCCTCTAAGAGTTTGATAGTGTCTGGCCTTAATTATATTTAGGTCTTTAACCCATTTTGAGTTAATTTTTGTGTGTGGTGTTAGGGAGTGTTCTAATTTCATACATTTACAGGTAGCTGTCCAGTTTTCCCAGCACCACTTATTGAAGAGGCTGTCTTTTCTCCACTGTATATCCTTCCCTCCTTTATCAAACATAAGGTGACCATATGTGTGTGGGTTTATCTCTGGGCTTTCTATCCTGTTCCATCGATCTATATTTCTGATTTTGTGCCAGTATCATACTGTCTTGATTACTGTAGCCTTGTAGTATAGTCTGAAGTCAGGGAACCTGATTCTTCCAGCTCCATTTTTCATTCTCAAGATTGCTTTGGCTATTCAGGGTCTTTTTGTTTCCATACAAATTGTGAAATTTTTTGTTCTAGTTCTGTAAAAAATGCCAGTGGTAATTTGATAGGGATTGCATTGAATCTGTAGATTGCTTTGGGTAATAGAGTCATTTTCACAATTTTGATTCTTCCAATCCAAGAACATGGTGTATTTCTCCACCTATTTGTATCATCTTTAATTTCTTTCATCAGTGTCTTATAGTTTTCTGCATACAAGTCTTTTGTCTCCTTAGGTAGGTTTATTCCTAGATATTTTATTCTTTTTGTTGCAATGGTAAATGGGAGTGTTTTCTTAATTTCACTCTCAGGTTTTTCATCATTAGTGTGTAAGAATGCCAGAGATTTCTGTGCATTAATTTTGTATCCTGCTACTTTACCAAATTCATTGATTAGCTCTAGTAGTTTTCTGGTAGCATCTTTAGAATTCTTTATGTATAGTATCATGTCATCTGTAAACAGTGACAGTTCTACTTCTTCTTTTCCAATTTGTTTTTTCCATTTCTTCTCTGATTGCCATGGCTAGGACATCCAAAACTATGTTGAATCATAGTGGAGAGAGTGGACATCCTTGTCTTGTTCCTGATCTTAGAGGAAATGCTTTCAGTTTTTCACCATTGAGAATAATGTTTGCTGTGGGTTTGTCATATATGGCCTTTATTATGTTGAGGTAGGTACCTTCTGTTCCCACTTTCTGGAGAATTTTTATATAAATAGTGGTGAATTTTGTCAAAAGCATTTTCTGCTTCTATTGAGATGATCATATGGTTTTTATTCTTCAGTTTGTTAATATGATGTATAACACTGATTGATTTGCATATATTGGAGAATCCTTGCATCTGTGGGATAAATCCTACTTGATCATGGTGTATGATCCTTTTACTGTGTTGTTGGATTCTGTTTGCTAGTATTCTGTTGAGGATTTTTGCATATATATTCCTCAGTGATATTGGTCTGTACTTTTTTTGTAGTATGTTTGTCTGGTTTTGGTGTCAGGGTGATGGTGACCTTGTAGAATGAGTTTGGGATGTTCCTTCCTCTGCAATTTTTTGGAAGAGTTTGAGAAGGATGGGTGTTAGCTCTTCTCTAAATGTTTGATATAATTCACCTGTGAAGCCCTCTGGTCCTGGGCTTTGTTGGAAGATTTTTAATCACAGTTTCAATTTCATTACTTGTTATTGGTCTGTTCATATTTTCTATTTCTTCCTGGTTAAGTCTTTTAAGGCTATACCTTTCTAAATATTTGTCCATTTCTTCCAGGTTGTCCAATTTATTGTCATAGAGTTGCTTGTAGTAGTCTCTTAATATGCTTTATATTTCTGCAGTGTCTGTTGTAAGTTTTCCTTTTTCATTTCTAATTTTATTGATTTGAGTCCTCTCCCTCTTTTCCTTGATGAGTCTGGCTAATGGTTTATCAATTTTATTTATCTTCTCAGGAATCAGCTTTTTGTTTTCTTAATCTTCATTATTGTTTTTCTTGTTTCTATTTCATTTATTTCTGCTCTGATCTTTATGGTTTCTTTCCTTCTACTAACTTTAGGTTTTGTTTGTTCTCCTTTCTCTAGTTCCTTTAGGTGTAAGGTTAGATTGTTTATTTGAGGTGTTTCTTGTTTCTTGAGGTAACATTGTATTGCTATAAACTTCTCTCTTAGAACTGCTTTTGCTGCAGTCCATAGGTTTCGGGTCATCGTGTTTTCATTGTCATTTGTTTCTACGTATTTTTTTATTTCCTCTTTGATTTCTTCAGTGATCTCTGTTATTTAATAGCATATTGTTTAGCCTCCATGTGTTTGTATTTTTTTCAGTTTTTTTTCCTGTAATTGATATCTAGTCTCATAGCATTGTGGTTGGAAAAGATACTTGATACAGTTTCGATTTTTGTAAGTTTACCAAGGCTTAATTTGTGACCCAAGATATGATCTATCCTGGAGAGTGTTCAATGAACACTTGAGAAGAAAGTGTATTCTGTTGTTTTTGGATGGAATGTCCTATAAATATCAATTAAGTCCATGTTGTTTAATATGTCATTTAAAGTTTGTGTTTCCTTGTTTATTTTTATTTCAGATCATCTGTCCATTAGTGAAAGTGGGGTGTTAAAGTCCCCCATTATTATTGTGTTACTGTTGATTTCCCCTTTTACAGTTGTTTACATTTACCTTATGTATTGAGGTGCTCCTATGATGGATGCATATATATTTATAATTGTTATATCTTCTTTTTGGATTGATCCCTTGATCATTATGTAGTGCCCTTCCTTGTCTCTTGTAACATTCTTTATTTAAAGTCTATTTTATTTGATATGAGTATTGCTACTCTAGCTTTCTTTTGATTTCCATTTGCATGGAATATCTTTTTCCATCTGCTCACTTTCAGTCTGAATGTGTCCCTAGGTCTGAAGTGGGTCTCTTGTAAACAGCATATATAAAGGTCTTGTTTTTGTGTCCATTCAGCAAGTCTCTGTCTTTTCGTTGGAGCATTTAATCCATTCACAATTAAGGTAATTTTCAATATATACATTCCTGTTACCATTTTCTTAATTGTTTTGGGTTTGTTTTGTAGGTCCTTTTCTTCTCTTGTGTTTCCCCCTTAGAGAAGTTCCTTTAGCCCTTGCTGTAGAGCTCTTTTGGTGGTGCTGAATTCTCTTAGCTTTTGCTTGTCTGTAAAACTCTTGATTTCTCCATCAAATCTGAATGAGATCCTTTCCCGGTACAGTAATCTTGGTTATAAGTTCTTCCCTTTCATCACCTTAAATATATTGTGCCACTCCCTTCTGGCTTGTAGAGTTTCTGCTGAGAAATCAGCTGTTAACCTTATGGGAGTTCCCTTTTATGTTGTCATTTTTCGCTTGTTGCTTTTAACAAGTGTTAAAAGCTTTTTCTTTGTGTTTAGCTTTTGCCAGTTTGATTACTGTGTGTCTCGGCGTGTTTCTCCTTGGGTTTATCCTGTATAGGACTCTCTGCACTTCCTGGACTTGGGTGACTATTTCCTTTACCATGTTAGGGAAGTTTTCGACTATAAGCTCTTCAAATATTTTCTCAGGTCCTTTCTCTCTCTGTTCTCCTTCTGCGACCCCTATAATGTGAATGTTGGTGTGTTTAATGTTTTCCCAGAGGTCTCTTAGGTTGTCTTCATTTCTTTTCATTCTTTTTCCTTTATTCTGATCCATGGCAGTGAATTCCACCATTCTGTCTTCCAGGTCACTTATCCATTTTTCTGCCTCAGTTATTCTGCTATTGATTCCTTCTAGTATAGTTTTCATTTCAGTTATTGTATTGTTCATCTCTGTTTCTTTGTTCTTTAATTCTTCTAGGTGTTTGTTCTTTAATTCTTTTAGTCTTTGTTAACCATTTCTTGCATCTTCTCAATCTTTGCCTCCATTTTTTTCCAGGTCCTGGATCATCTTCACTATCATTATTCTGAATTCTTTTTCTGGAAGGTTGCCTATCTCCACTTCATTTAGTTGTTTTTCTGGGGTTTTATCTTGTTCCTTCATCTGGTACATAGCGCTCTGACTTTTCATCTCGTCTATCATCTGTGAATGTGGTTTTCATTCCACAGGCTGCAGGATTGTAGTTCTTGCTTCTGTTGTCTGCCTTCTGGTGAATGAGGCTCTCTACGAGGCTTGTGCAAGTTTCCTGTTTGGAGGGACTGGTGGTGGGTAGAGCTGGGTGTTGCTGTGGTGGACAGAGCTCATTAAAATTTTAATCTGCTTGTCTGCTGATGGGTTGGGCTGAGTTCCTTCCCTGTCAGTTCTTTGGCCTGAGGCAACCCAGCACTGGAGCCTACAGGCCCTTTGGTGGGGCTAATGGCTGACTCTGGCAGGGTTCCCACCAAGGAGTACTTCCCAGAACCTCTGCTGCCAGTGTCCTTGTCCCTTCGGTGAGCCACAGCCACCCCCCGCCTCTGCAGGTGATGCTCCAACACTAGCAGGTAGGTCTGGTTCAGTCTCCTGTGGGTTCACTCCTTCATCCCCCTGTGCCCTGATGCACACACTACTTTGTTTGTGTCCTCCAAGAGTGGAGTCTCTGTTTCCCCTAGACCTGTAGAAGTTCTGCAGTCAAATTCCACTAGCCTTCAAAGTCTGATTCTTTAGGAATTCCTCCTCCCATTGCTGGACCCCCAGGTTGGGAAGCCTGACGTGGGGCTCAGAACCTTCACTCCAGTGGGTGGACTTCTCTAATTGTTCTCCAGTTTATTACTCACCTACCCAGTGGTTATAGGATTTGATTTTATTGTGATTTCACCCCTCCTACCATCTCATTGCAGCTTCTCTTTTGTCTTTGGATGTGGGGTATCTTTTTTAGTGAGTTCCAGTGTCTTCCTGTTGATGATTTTTCAGCAGTTATTTGTGATTATGGTGCTCTTGCAAGAGGGAGTGAGCACATGTCCTTCTTCTGATATATATAGTTTTAAAGACAATTTTTAGAGCAGTTTTAGGTTCACAACATAACTGAGAAAGAGATACAAATATTTTCCATAAACCCCCTGCCCTGCACACGAGTAGCCTCTTCCATTATCAACATTCTCAAGCAAAGTGGTACATTTGTTATAACTGATGAACCTACATTTACACATCATAATCACCCGAAGTCCATAGTTTACCTTAGGGTTCACTCTTGGTGTTGTGCATTCTGTGGATTTGGACAAATGTATAATGACTATATCCATCATTCTAGTATCATACAAAGTAGTTTTTTTTTTTTTTTCAGTATGTGGGCCTCTCACTGTTGTGGCCTCTCCCATTGCGGAGCACAGGCTCGGGACGCGCAGGCTCAGCGGCCATGGCTCACGGGCCTAGCTGCTCCATGGCATCTTCCCGGACCGGGGCACGAACCCGTGTCCCCTGCATCGGCAGGTGGACTCTCAACCACTGCGCCACCAGAGAAGCCCCAAAGTAGTTTTAATAACTTAAAAATCCTCATGCTCTGCCTATTCATCTCTCCCTCACCCTCTTCCCCCACAACCCCTGGCATTTTTAGAATATAGTTGGAATCTATATTGCCTTTTCCAGAATATAGTTGGAATCATACAATATGTAGCCTTTTCAAATTGTCTTCTTTTACTTAGTAACATACATTTAAGGTTTCTCCATGTCTTTCATGGTTTGATAGCTCATTATTTTTAGTGCTGAATATTATTCCATTATCTGGTTGTACCACCATTGATTTATGCATTCACCTATTTAAGGACATCTTGGTTGCCTCCAAGTTTTGGCAGTTTTGAACAAAGTTGCTGTAAACATCCATGTGTGAGTTTTGTGTAGATGTACGTTTTCAGCTTCTTTGGGTACATACCAAGGAGTGCAATTGCTGGATCTTATGGTAACAGTATGTTTAGTTTTTTACAAAATTGCCAAATTGTCCAGTTTTCCAAAGTGGTGTACCATTTTGCATTCCCATCAGTAATGAAAGAGAGTTCCTGTTGTTGCACATCCTCTTCAGCATTTGATGTTGTCAGTATTCCAGATTTTGGCCATACTAATAAATGTGTCCTGGTATCTCATTGTTGTTTTAATTTGCATTTCCCTTGTAACATATGGTGTGGAGCATATTTTCATATGCTCATTTACCATATGTATATCTTCTTTGGTGAGGTATCTTTTAAGACCTTTGGCTCATTTTTTGTTTGTTTTATTGTTTTATTGTTTTATTGTTGCCTTTTAAGACTTCTGTGTAAATTTTGGATAACAATCCTTTATCAGCTGTGCCTTAGCAAATATTTTCTCCCAGTCTGTGGCTTGTCTTTAATTCTCCTATCTTCCACAGAGCAGAAGCTTTTAATTTTAATGAAGTCCAACTTACCCATTATTTCTTTCATAGATTATGTCTTTGGTGTTGTATCTAAAAAGTCATACCAAAGGTCAGATAGTTTTTTCCCTATGTTATCTTCTAGGAGTTATGTAGTTTTTTGTTTACACAAATTGATCTATGACCCATTTTTAGTTAATTTTTGTAAAAAGTATAACATCTATGTCTAGATTCATTTTTTTTTGCGTTTAGATGTCTAGTTGTTCCAGCATCATTTGTTGAAAAGACTGTCTTTGCTCCATTGTATTGCTTTTGCTCTTTTGTCAAAGATCAGTTGGCTATATTTATGGAAGTCTATTTCTGGGATCCCTATTCTGTTGCATTGATCTATTTATCTATCTTTCTCCACATTGTTTTGATCATTTTAGCTTTATAGTAAATCTTGAAGTCCTAGTACTTTCAGCCCTCCCATTTTGTTCTTCAATATTGTGTTGGCTGTGCTAGATATTTTGCCTTTCCATATAAACTTTAAAAATCAGTTTGTTGGTATCCACAAAATCCCAAATTCGATTGGGATTGCATTAAATCTATAGACTACATTGGGAAAACTGACATCTTGACAATATTGAGTCTAACTATCAGTGAACATGAAATATCTCTCCATTTATTTAGTTCTTTGATTTCATTCATCAGCGTTTTTTTAGTTTTACTCCTGTAGATCTTGTACATATTCAGTAGACTTATACCTAAATATTTCAGTTTTTTGGATGCTAATGTAAATGGTATTGTGTTTCAATTTCAAATTCCACTTAGTTGTTGCTGGTATATAGGAAATAAATTGATTTCTGTATATTAGCAATGTATCCTGCAACCTTGCTATAATCACTTCTTAGTTCCAAAAGATTTTTTGTCAATGCTTTTGGATTTTCTACATAGGTGATTATGTTATCTATGAATGAATAGTTTTATTTCTTCCTTCCCAAACTATACCTTTTATTTCATATTTTTGTCTTATTTTATTAGCTAGAACTTCAGTACAGTGTTGAAAAACAGTAGTGAGAGGTGACAGCCTGGCCTTGTTCCTAATCTTAGTGGGAAAGATATGAGTTTCTCACCATTAAGTACCATATTACCTATAGGATTTTTGGTAGGTGTTATCAAGTTAACAAAGTTCCCATGTATTTGTGTTAGTGAACCAAACTTGGGTACACTTGCCTGTGTGCAGTAAAGTCAATCTGCTGATACCAGGTTATTGTGAAGAAACGTACAGCATTTATTGCAAAGCACCCAATGTGGGGCCAAGCAAGGAGAATGGGCAGCTCATGCTCAAGAGACCTGAACTCCCCATTGGCTTTTAGGGCTTTTAAAGACAGTGTGAGGGAGAGGGTTGCAGAGTACATGATCAGCTTGTGCTCAATTCTGTGGCTGGTTGAAGGTGACACAACAGGGTGATGTTTCTAAAATCTCGACCATCAACTTTGTGGTTCCAGCTAGTCTGGGGTCTACATGCTGGCTGTCAGCCTGCAGTTAACTTCTTCCACCTGGTGGGGGTTTTTTAGTATCTGCAAAACAACTCAAGGATATGGCTCCAAATATTATCTATAGCTCTTGTGGAGGAGCTAAGTGTCCTCATGTTGTTTTATGGCTAACTAATATTATTTTGTCTTGCTTGGCTGCTTTCCTTTGTTCCTGTATTTTCTCACTTCTTTAATTAAAGTTGCTCTTTGGAATTCGGCAAAGGCCTAGGAGGCTAAACCTTCTTCTACAAACAAGAGGCAGGGGACACAGTGGGGTGTCTGTCTCTGAGAAGGCCTTTCAGGGTCCTGCTCAGTTTCATTCTAGTTTACTGAGAGTTTTTGTCATGAATGGGTGTTGGATTTTGTCACATGCTTTTTATGCATCTATTTATATGGTGATGTGGTTTTTCTTTTTTAGCCTATTGATGTGATGGATTGTATCAATTGGTTTTTGAATGTTGAACCAGCCTTGCACACTTGTGATAAATTGCACTTAGTCATGGTGTAGAATTCTTTTTACTACACTCTCTTTCTTCTCATATCCATTTTCATGAAATACCTTTTTCCATCACTTCACTTTTGGTCTGTGTCTTTGCCCTGAAACGAATCTCTTATAGACAGCGTATTGTGGGCTCTTGTTTTATTATGCAATCTGCCACTCTATGCCTTTTGATTGGAATGTTTAGTACATTGACATTTAAGGTAATTTTTGATGATTGCCATTTTAAACCTTGTTTTCCAGTTGATTTTGTATTTCTTCTTTGTTCCTTTTAGCTTTTGTCTTTCCTTTTATGGTTTGATAATTTTATTTTATATTATGCTTGTGTTCTTTTTGGTTTTTGTGAATCTATTTTATGTTTTTGATTTGTGGTTACAATGTTTTTCAAGTGTATTAACCCATTACTATATCTGCTTTCTTTAGACTTGTAGTCATATAGGCTCAAACACATTAAAAAAAAAAATCTCCATTTTCTTACACCCCTCCTCAACATCTTATGATTTTGATGTACTGTTTTACATCTTCATGTTTATCCTTTTGCTATTCATTGTAGTTATCATCACGTTCAAAAATTTTTATTTTTAAAATTTATGTACTGGCTTTTTAAAGTGATTTGCTTTCCAACTGTGATTTTCTCTTTCCTGTAGATTCTTGCTTCTTTTCTGTTTAGGTAAGTCCTTTCAATAGTTCTTTTGGGTTGGATTTAGTATTGCTGTATTCCTTTAGTTTTTGCCTATCTAAGAAATTCTTTATCTCTCCTATTCTAAATGTTAATCTTGCTGGATAGAGTATCCTAGGTTGCAGGTTTTTCCCTTCTAGGGCTTTGAATATATCTTGCCACTCCCCTCTGGTCTGTGTTTCTGTAGAGAAATCAGATGATAGCCTTATGGGGGTTCCCTTGTAACTGACTCTGTTTTACTCTTGCTACCTTTAGAATCCTCTCTTTATAAGTTTTGCCATTTTAATTATAATATATCTTGCTGTAGGGCTATTTGGGTTCATCTTTTGGGGGACCCTCTGTGCTTCTTGTACCTAGATATAATTTCCTTCTTTAGATTTGGGAAGTTTTCAGCCAGTATATTTGTAACTTCTTCAAATACATTTTTAATCCCTTTTTCTCTTTCTTCTCCTTCTGGGATCCCTATTATGTGTAAATTTGTTTACTTTATATTATACCATAGGTCTTTTATTTGCTTTCATTTTTTTTTTATTTGTCTTTCTGTCTGGGTGATTTCCATTCTAATCTTCCAGATCACTTATTCATTCTTCTGAATTATGTAGTTTGGTATTTATTGCTTTAGCTCAGCAAATTAGTTTTCTAATTTTAATTGGCTCCTCTTTATAGTTTCTAGTTCCTTGTTACAGTGGTCTGCATTTCTATTAATAGCCTTTCTTAATTCTTTCAGTATTTTTATTATGTCCTTTTTGAACTCAGGATCTGGTAGACTGGAGAGATCTGTTTAATTGTTTTTTCATTCAGGGGATTTCTCTTGTTCTTTTAATTGGAAGTGGTTCCTCTGCTTCTTCATTTTATATTTCTGTGACTCTACGAATTTATGAGAAAAAGTTACCTACTGTGGTCTTGAAGGGCTGTTTTTATATGGGACCATCCCTGTGTAGCCTGTGTGAGTCTAATATTTTTGGTTAGAGGGATGTTTTTAGTATGGATGCCTTCCTTGGCTTTCCTTGGTGTGTGCTGCCTGTTATCCTCTTGATGTGGGGTGTGGCTGGTGTTGTGATCAGAGCCTGCACTGGATGTTGAGTGGGGCCTCCTTTTTGCTCTGTGGTTTACACAGCCCTGTATGGGGTAGGGTCTGCTCCCCAACTGTTGGAGTAGAATCTCCCTGATCCATTTCTAAACTGTGGTGTGAGGTAGGTGGAACTGAAACATTTCCACTGGAAGAAGAGCCACTGAGTGTTCCTCCACAGGAGCTATCTATTGGGAAATGCGCTCTGTGGTCTAGCCCATTATCTGTTGTGTGGGCTCACAAAGTATACTGTTGTTGGCACTGCGCTTGGCCCTGCCTCAGCCTTGAGAATGCAAGCAATCAGCCCAGATGTCCCTCAGGCACTGTGCTCACCAGTCCACCAGCATAGATATGCTGGCACAGATCCACTGATATCAGGCACTGGGACCCGCTGAGACCTATGGAGTCAACCCACACCTTGACCCTGCCTCTGGGTGTTCTAGCAGCTGCTAATGCTGGATCCACCCAACCATGGGAGACTAGTAGTCTGCTCGAATGTTCCATAGGCACTGAGCTTACAAAGGAGATGATGGCATAAATCCTCAAAAGCCACCAGGACATTGCTCAAATTTCAGCCCTGCTTCCAAAGTTGTGTGGTTCCTATGGATCAGCACAGATTTCAGCCTTGCCTGTCAGTGTGGACAGCCCATGGTGCTTGTGTACTCCCAGAGCTTACAGAGGCAGAGCTGTGCCCACTGCAAGCATGTTTTTGTGGGGCTCCACTCTTCCCTTCTTGCACACACTAACAATGGGGCTTCAATGGCGGATTCGGGCTCTGTCCTGTATACCCCCAGTTGCAGCCTAGGGCACACTCCAGCCCCTTCAGTCTGAAATAGATAATTATGTTCCATCTTTTATACTTGATTTTAGTAATTTAAGTCTTTTATCTCTGTCTTTCTGTCTCTTTTCTGGTCAGTTTAGCTAAAGGATTGTCACTTTTCTTTTTTTTTTTTTCTGTGGTACACGGGCCTCTCACTGTTGTGGCCTCTCCCGCTGCGGAGCACAGGCTCCGGACGTGCAGTTTCAGTGGCCATGGCTCACCGGCCCAGCCGCTCCGCTGGGATCCTCCCGGACCGGGGCACGAACCCATGTCCCCTGCATCGGCAGGCGGATTCTCAACCACTGCGCCACCAGGGAAGCCCTGTCAATTTTCTTGATCTTTTTAGAGAATCAAATTTCAGTTTAATTGATTTTCTATATTTTCTCTTTTCTATGTCATTAATTTCTGCTCAAATCTTTATTATTTCCTTCCTTCTTTTTGCTTCAGGTTCAGGTTGTTCTTTTATTCTGTGACTTAAGGTGAATGGTTAGGTTAGTGATTTCATATATTCTTTTTTAATACAGCTGCTCGTAGGTATAAATTTCTCTCTCTGCTCTGCTTAGGCTTCATCTCAGGAGTTTTGATGTGTTGTATTGTATCATACATTGTTCTACAATTGTTGAACAATGTTGTGAACATTGTTCATTGTATGAACAGCATTGTAGGGTACATTGTTCTACAATATTCTTGGTTTTTTTCTTTGACCCATTTGTTATTTATTCAAGGGTATATATTATATGTATACATGTATATATATATATATATATATATATATATATATATATACAAACACATATATATGTATAAAATTTGTTACCTTAGCCTTTTTGCTTCTTATGTGTGGTTCTCTTCCTTTGTTCTTGTGGGCTCAGGTTGCCATTTGGTGTCATTTTCTTCCTCCAGTATAACCTTGTTCCCATACACCTTCTTTGTGTTATTATTTTCAAATATATTATATATCCCATATTACCATTATATACATATTACTTTTTACATTGCTTCTTAAACCAGTTAACATTGGAGAGGAAATATGCAATTATACTGTATTTTCTAATTATCTACATTAATTACTTTTCCTTGTAATCTTTTTTTGTGTGTGTAGATTCATATTACTCTTTCAGCCTGAAGAAGTTAAGTATTTTTTGAAAGAGAGCTCTGCTAGCAACACATTCTGTCAGTTTTTGTTATCAGGAAACATCTTTATTTCACCTCCATTTCTGAAAGATAATTTTGATGAACTTTGATTCTTGGTTGACAGGGTTTTTTTTTTTTTTTCCAGTACATTAAGTATGTCATTCCACTACCTTTTGGCTTCATTGTTTTTGGTAAGAACGTCAGCTATTAATCTTATTGGGGCTCCCTTGTATACAATGACTCATTTTCCTCTTGCTGCTTTCAATATATATTTTTTGCTTTTAGCATATTTACCTTGATGTGTCTGGGAGTAGATTTCTTTGATTTTATCCTACATGGAGTTTATTGAGGTTCTTAGATGTATAAATAATACTTTTCAAAAAATTTAGAACATTTTCAACCAATATTTCTGTGAGTGTTTTTCTCCTACTTTCTCTCCTCTCCTTCCAGTACTCTCAATATGCACATGTTAGTGTGATTAATAGTATCCCACTTTTCTTTGAGACTGTTCACTTTTCTTCGGTTTTTCCTGCACAGTTGTGATTATCTTCTCCTTGTTTTCCATTATCAGTATCTTACATCCTCAAAATTTCTTTATTAAATAAATCCATATTAACATTTCTGAGACATTGCTTCACACATATTATTTTCCAACTTGAAAGCTTCCAATGAGTCTCCCTTGTCTATACAGCAAATTGGTTTTATAGATTGCCATTGTATGGCTCTTTTGTACCTCATCAGCCTTTTTGCACTCTTCTTCTACATTAATCTTTTAATCTGCCCAATTTGGCTTATCCATTATTCTCTCAACATACTAGGCACATTCTGCCTTCATGTCTTTTCTTATGCTCTCCTAGCCAACTTCTATCTTTTAATACTTAATCTAGCTTCTAGGAAGTCTTCTGTGAAAACTAGATAAGTCTTCTATTGTAAAAGGAAGACGCAGTTTTATTTTCAACTCCTACAACACTTCATGTCTATCACTTGTTTATGGTACCTCATGTTGTCATTTTCAAAAATTGTTTTGTTCAGTTTAGTAAATTTTAAGCTTTTTGGTAGTCAGTTATTTCTTTGCATCTTCCCACTTAGTACAGTACTCTGAACATGAGGAAAAGCAATAAATGCAGTTGTTGATAATGTTGTTTTATGCAACATGACATTTAAGTATATTTCATTTACTGACAGGCAATGAATATAATCAAAACAGAAAGGCTTCACCCCCAAATTAATTATTAGAGTTGGAAATTGAAGTAAAACATTAATTAATTAAACAATTACTCTTTTCTACTAAAATCAGTGCATGATAGTGATGTTTATTGATTGAAAAATAGTAGTTGGTCCCATATATATAAATAACTGCAAATATACTGTTTTGGTCAACTAATGGTTTGGCAATTATTATAGAGCTCTGGATAGAAAAATCATCAACTGAGAAGAATGGGTCTCTTTGCTGACTCTGTCACTTCCTTCAGTTCTCTCTATTTCCAATCATTATCAAAACTAGTAATCACCAACCAGATGTTCCTCACCTCTAAGACCACTGTTCAGAGTGAGTCCCTGAGCCAAAGTTTTCTCTTTGTAATGATCTATATTTAATATCAGCAATTCTTTTTCATATATATTTAATGTCAGCAATTATTTTTCACATATAATATAGATACTTTTAATCCTGTTTTACAATGTGAATGATATTGACCAATATTTTATTATTGGGTTGCCTGTTTAGTTGACATAAGATAAAAGAAAGAGAAGGCAATTTCAGAAAGCATGCCATGGAGCAGATAAGGTGTATTCTATGCTGGTAGCTCGTTAAGCAAATTGGATAAAATTGTCCTGACATCCTAGTTGGATTTGGCTTTGCCATTCTGAAGCTATCCTAAAATTTTAACTTATATGCATGTAAACATCACTCTACATAATAGGTTTCTGTGTCTATAAACAGCTGTGGCAATACAAGAATAAATAGGGTACTTATTAAAATAACAAACAAACATATCTTGAAAAACATGAATTTTATCAAAATGAGACGTAGAATTATAAGTAAAATCATAACTAGAAAGATAAGTATGTTATAGGCAGAAGTAGCTTTATTTCCATTTTCAACTCTTCTTGATCTTTCAATCAAACTTTTATGGAGTCTAAACAATGTAATCCTTCGCTTACAAGAAACTATTATCTTTATTTTATGCAAATAGAGGACATCATTAAAATTTTTAAAAATCATGAAATATACCATCAGTGTTCATTGTCTAGTGGACTTTCCTTTAAATAAATTTGATGAAAATGCAAAGATTTTCATAAGTTTTAAATGGCAAATCTTTCTGCATAAGAAAGGGATTTGCTTCTTTTATAGGTAAAATTTTCAGCCTAAGTATGGATTTTCATTATACATTTCATTATGCAGATAAGTATGTATGTGTGTGTCTTCAATTCTGAAGTTGTTTATCTTGAAACTTAAATAATTAAAATAACTTTATATGATACTATATTTATTCATGGAGAATGTGAAGCAATACAAATATGTTTATGAATAACTTTATTGTTTATATAACAGTCAATTATTAGGGCTCAACAAATTGTTTATAAATTTAACAAATATGTTAGGATGCGTAGAAATGTGTTTATTGTATTATGAAAAACACATAATTACATTAAAAAATATTCCTTTAATCAAGCTTTTAAAATTCTCATGGATTAGTAGAATTTAAATCATATTTAATAAAATCCTTTTTCTTTCTTTAGGAAAAACTCAAAGAGAAGGAAGAAAATCTGAATCTTGCAAACCAATTCTTAAAGTAGAATACAAAACCTGTAGAAACAGGTATGCATTTTTACTTTGGGAGTTATGGGAAAACATATAAGAAACAGACAAGAAATTTGGATAACCTTTAATGTTTATATATTGTTTAAAGTTTTACATAATTATATTAACTGGCTGAATCTTCTTCATTGATAATAACAGATTTCTTATTGTTCAACTGGCAAATGTATGATGTCAATGTTATTATAAATAGCAACTCAATTATTTTAAAATTTATACAAATATTCAGATGAGTATTATATACATTAATTTTAACAATGTAGGGCTTTTGGGCCATGCAATTACAAGCAGCAGTCATTCAACATTATTAAACAGCAGAAGCTGTGTACCTGTTGGTATTACACATGAATTAAATACATAACCAAGTCTCTGTACTTTAGGATCTTACATTCTGAAGTTGGAAATATTATAGTTAGTTGGGAAGGTAAACGTTTATGTATATTGGCATAATACAATAGTGCTAAATTTTAAGATGTAGAAAATTAAATAAAAATAATATTTAATAGAAATTTATCTTGTATATACAGCAGCTATATTCTATGCATCAGCAATGTTTATACTTACAGTAATTATTAGTGGCAACACTCTCATCCAGAATTACCATAATTACAAATCTTGCCTAGACCTTAGTTTTATTTTAAGTCTAAGTAGGATAATTCTACTTTATATTACTTAAATGTTCGCACTAGAATATTTTCCTGTTGTCATAGGTGTATTTAATGTTTGCTTATAGCTGCTTTTCTCAAGGTATAGTAGATAGATGGATCAATACCTCTTTAGCCCAGCCTAATGTTACTATGTATAACTAGTAAAAATAATCATGGTTTTATTACTATTGTAACTAAAGTATTAAAACACTTAAAATTTAATCATTATGGTTGAAAATATTTTACATATATTCTTTTCCTTCTTAAAACAGTGTTTATAACTTAAACGTTGCTTGAGTCTTCAGGCTCAATGTTATTTACATCCATTGTTATACAGTGTTGCACTGCTAGGACTATTGAAGCAGTTGAGCACTTCACATTTACTAACTGTTCCTAGCAGCTTGTGGTTTCTTTTTTTTTTTTTTTTCTTTTCATTTATGTATTTGTTTTTGAAAGTTTTTCTCTATCCTTCAGTTTTGGGCTATTGGGACTTATCATTTCCATTGTGTTATCCACTAGTATCTAGTCTTAAACGATTTTATTTTAAACTCCACATTTGTTTATTTATTTATTTTTGGCTGTGTTGGGTCTTCGTTTCTGTGAGAGGGCTTTCTCTAGTTGTGGCAAGCAGGGGCCACTCTTCATCGCGGTTCACGGGCCTCTCACTATCGCGGCCTCTCTTGTTGCGGAGCACAGGCTCCAGATGCGCAGGCTCAGTAGTTGTGGCTCACAGGCCTAGTTGCTCCGTGGCATGTGGGATCCTCCCAGACCAGGGCTCGAACCTGTGTCCCCTGCATTAGCAGGCAGATTCTCAACCACTGCGCCACCAGGGAAGCCCTTTAAAATATTTATTTATTTATTTATTTTTGGCTGCATTGGGTCTTCATTGCTCTGCGTGGGCTTTCTCTAGCTGTGGTGAGTGGGGGGTCTAGTCTTTTATTTGCTATAGACTAAGAAATTTGAAACCCTAGTTTGTAAAATGAGAATAAAGAGGTTCATGTGAAGGCGTGAGAGGTTTTTCCCTGATAGAGTACATGATCTATGGACTTTATGACATGTATTTTGTTATATATAAATGTATTTTTATGAGATGTTCAACAATATGTAGCTTAATTCAATTAAAACAAAATGTATTAAGTTATTACTGCATAATGTGCATTGTGCAGTTCATTTGGCACACTAAAATAGAAATTACTGCCTGTTTCTGAATCTGTTATGGTCTAGTACCAGAAGAAAGCACATAAACTCGTGGTTTCTATACAACATGTGAGGTGCTTTTATAGAGACATGCTATGAGAGCACAGCAAAAGGACAGCTAACCCTGCCTAAAGGGAGTAGGGAGGACAACAGTGAAGAGAGAAATCACTGAAATTCTTCTTAGGAAAGGAGATGCCTGAGATGGGATTTAAGGGATGAGAAGATAGGATGGTGCCAGATGAAGGGAGAAAAGGGTAAACATGAAGAAAATGTACTTTAGAAATCAAGAATTCAAGGCAAGGCAGTTTAAAATAATGATTAAGATCATTGTGGCACTATTTACAATAGTCAGGACCTGGAAGCAACCTAAATGTCCATCGACAGATGAATGGATAAAGAATATATGGCACATAAATACAATGGAATATTACTCAGCCATAAAAAGGAATGCAATTGAGTTATTTGTAATGAGGTGGATGGACCTAGAGCCTGTCATACAGAGTGAAGTAAATCAGAAAGAGAAAAATACCATATGCTAACGCACATATATGGAATCTAAAAAAATGGTACTGATGAACCTAGTGGCAGGTCAGGAATAAAGATGCAGACGTAGAGAATGGACTTGAGGACACAGCAGGGAAAGGGGAAGCTGGGACGAAGTGAGAGAGTAGCACTGACATATATGCACTACCAAATGTAAAATGGAAGGCTAGTGGGAAGCTGCTGCATAGCACAGGGAGATCAGCTTGATGTTTTGTGATGACCTAGAGGGGTGGGATAGGAAGGGTGGGAGGGAACCTCAAGAGGGAGGATATATGGGGATATATGTATACATATAGTTGTTTCACTTTGTTGTACAGCAGAAACTAACACAACATTGTAAAGCAATTATACTCCGATAAAGATATATATATATATATATATATATATATATATATTTTTTTTTTTTTGTGGTACACGGGCCTCTCACTGTTGTGGCCTCTCCCGTTGCGGAGCACAGGCTCCGGACGCACAGGCTCAGCGGCCACGGCTCATGGGCCCAGCCGCTCCGCGGCATGTGGGATCTTCCCGGACCGGGGCACGAACCCGTGTCCCCTGAATAGACAGGCGGATTCTCAACCACTGCGCCACCAGGGAAGCCCAAGATATATATTTTTTAAAAAAGATCATTGGCTTATAGAGTAAGACAGCTGTGTGACCTTGAAAATTTTAATTAACTAATTTAAAATTTAATTTTCTCATCAACAATACCTATCTCACTGTGATGATTGTGAGGATTAAATTGAATTATGCATAAAGTTTGTAACATCATAAATTTGATGAGGGGCACATAGTGGATTTCTTAATAAAAAAAAAGTTATTACTATCATCAAAGCTATGTTATTTCACACTGTTAATATTTTTTAACTGATTCTAAATTGATTTGTTCTAGTAACTGGTAGCTCAACTTTGTGTAGAAGTAATTCTTCAGATTTTAATGTGAAATAATTATGTATTACTAATCATAATTACTATCATCCCACTTACTATGCACTGTAGTACATTGTGTCAATTTGTTGTGATTACAACTGTATTAGAAAAGCCTCTTCTAGAAGCAGTGGATCCACAGCTCAGAACAAAAGGAGACTACAAAAACAGAGGGGCACTGAAGTTGAGTCCTGAAAGGTGTTGCCACAGCAAAATGGGCCATAGTCTGGAAGTGGAAATAGATAGCTATATTTCCATTCCATCTAGTGTACAGTTTTTTGTGAAGTCAAAAATTGGGATGGCTGTAGCAGGAGCAGGAACTTTAAGAAGAGCCTTACCATATATGCTGCAGCCTTAGCTATGCTGCATAGGTAACAGATGTAAAGGGTATGTTTTCTGTTTAATTTTATCTTAAACAAGCCATTCACAAACTTGCTTTCCATTTCTAGGGATAAACAACCATTCTGCTCAGGAATCATTGGTCCCCAGTCATCAGTTTGCTTACTGAGACTCCAGTCACAATGGCCTCAAGGCTTAATAATTTTATCCTTTAAAAAAAAAAAGGAATAATGATCTCTTTACCCGCTGTCACTAGCATTATCAGGTTCTCTGTAGTTAGTAAAAATAAACTTCTGCTAGTTTTGTAATCCCTTCCTGTTGTGGTCACCTACAGATAAGACTTCATGGGTAGTTAAGTTCTCCATACTTTAGTATACCCATCTATAAAGTGGGAATAATAGTAGTAGTTCTCTCATTGGGAGGATTAAATACAATAATGCATGTAAAGTTCTTCACACAATACCTGGCACATCATAATACTCAACAAATGTTATTTTAACATGTACTACATTATGTTACACAATTTATTATTTAATCCTGTTGCTTTCATTGAGACAATAAGGCTCAGTGCTTTTTATTATATTTTATCTATTTTACAAATTATACAGTAAAGTAGACTTTTTCTTTCAGTGTACAGTTCTGTGGATTTGTAACACATGTATAGATTCCTGAAATTGACAGCACAATAAGAATACAGAAAATTTCCATATCCACTAAATTCTCTCATACTATCCCCTTACAGTCACACCTTTCCCCACACCTAACCCCTGGCAACCAGTGGTCAGTACTCTGTCACTATACTTTTGCCTTTTTGAGATGTCATATAAGTGTAATTACATATTATATAACCTTTGATCCTAGCTTCTTTTCCTCAACGTAATGCCTTTGAGATTTATCTAAGTTGTTATCAAAAATATTTAATTGTTATTAATGTTTTCTTTATGTATGAAGACATTATCAATTATATGGTTATTTATTTCTTAATCCATCTGATAAATCTCTCAAGACACACTTGTATTAATTAGTAAAGGAGGCAGTTTCATGTGGTATAGCATTTACCAAATTGTATCCCTTTAATTACTAATTGTATTCATGGAAAAAAGGAATCTGTAATCAAATAAATTTGAGAAATATGAAAAGTTCTGGGTTATTTAAATAAACTGGATTCTTTACTATACAATTTTTCAGAATATTTAATATATGGCATGAATTATAAAATTTCAGAAGGGAGATATATACACTTTGCAAGTGTTTGTCAAATTATTTATTTATTTATCTATTTATTTATTTATTTTTGTAGAACACCTCTTAAGGTGTATTCCACAGTTTGAGAACTATTAGACTAGAAATGAAAAACACTCACTAGCTGCTTGACCCTGAACAAGTTATTTAACCTGCATTAAGCCCAGACTCCTTAGCTGTGAAATTGAGCTAATAGTGCTTTTCTCATCAGGATTGAGGATTACAAAATTGTGAGGATTATGTAAAACTTACTTTATATATATCCAGAGCACAATATATGCCACATGGTAAGCATTCAGTAAATTGTAGCTATTTATTACTTCAGGCAGTATAGACCACAGTTTAGAGAATAGGCTTTGAAGGCTGATAGATCTCAGTTTTCTTTTGGGTTTTTCTGCTTAATTGTTATTTAACCTCATTAATAAAATGAGAACAGTACTTCTGGGGATTTAATGTGATAATTAAATATCTAATGCAATTATCCATGAGTGGTTCCCTGAGCACTTTCCTGAGGAAATAGCTTTTTATGAAATCATTCAGTAATTTACAGAAAAGTTCATATATATCAACAATTACTTCAGACCCAGGGTTTTGTGATGCAAAGTCATAATAAGAGCAGAAAATATTGTGTCTCCTTTGAATACTAGAAAAGACATTTTCCAATGTGCTTACAAATAAGGGAGAGTAAATTGCTTCTTATCCTATGTTTAGGTTAGTACTAGGAGATGAGAGTAAATTCATCCACTTTTCCATGGCAAAAATAGATATTTATGCCCTTTATTAATATTTGGAGCCAATAGTTAAGCTCAATATTTATGAAAAGATATTATGTTCTCCAAGTCATGAACTTTGTTGCAAAACAAAGCAGCAGAGGTGCAAAAACCCATACTCATTTCATTAAAAATGATTTTTAAATCTGGAGATGTCTTCTAAATAATCTAAGTACTATGTATTTCATAGAAAAAACAAACTTGCTTCTTAATACCACCATTAGCAGGTTGGTACTAATTAATATATCTAATTACTGGGGCAAAACTAACTCAAGTCAATTGATGCAAGACTCAAGGAAAATAAATTAGAGCATTTTCCCTTTTTTATCTTACAACTCAAATATTTATATGAAAATATCAAGATAAAACTTTAAATAAAAATTAGTGAAGGCATTTTATATGTAGGTTTTGATGGAAACTTTTTAAAAGGGTTTTTTGTTGTTATTACATAGCCAGCATGAGATTAGCAAATGTCCCTTTGATAATGTTTGGTATTATGTATGATACAAAATGGAAAAGAAAGGGAAACTTTATGGAGTGAGTTCTAGAAACAAGTAGATATTTCAGTTTAGTAGATGGATAGAAGTGAATTATTTAGAGAAACATATGTTCTCAAGGAATTTGGTACAATAAAAGTGTGTAGTTCCTTTAAAAAAATTTTGGAGAATATTTTCAGTTTGGTCTTTCTGAAAAATACTTCATATCAACACAAATTTTCTTTTATATACATATACTAGAGATACACATATTTGAAAAAAGAAAAATGAAAAATTTTGAAGATACTTCATAACTTTCTGACAACTATGATATTTTATGGTCATTTCAGCCCCACTCTATTATCTAACTGCAACTTGCAGTTAACAGAAATGAAAAAATTTGTTCGAAGTTAGTTTTACAAGCTAAATAGAACTGGCTGACCCTAGGTAAAGTTGAGAAGAAGGTCACATTTACTTTTGGTGAATCATTTTCCCCTTACATATTAGTTTTCTCCATCTGTTTGTCATAACCCTTTCCCACAGAAACTCTATTATGTAGACTTTTCATGTTACCTTCTACCATTCTGGGCTTGCCACTGTCACATTTCATTTCATGTTGAAATATGTCTCTATTTCTTAGTGATTTGGGGTCCCACATGCCTACTGGTTAATATGATAAAGTAACATAGCCTAATATTCTAATAGTAGTAATTTAGAGTTTGGTAACCAACTAATGTATGTGAAGATGTTCTGTTGAGTCAGTGAGCATCTTCCCCTCTCACCAACCTCACTGCCTTTCCCCCATCTCACCTCAACATCTTTAGATTGATTCATTAGTAATTTTAATGGTGAGAATATACATCCAGAAAAAAGGAAATGGTAGAATAGTAAATTGTTGGGTGAGATATTTGGGGCCAGGAAAGGCTTTTCTCTCATTCAAATTATTGTATATAATCCCTACTAAGCCCATTCCTTTTTGCCTCAGTACTGTGAGATTGTGTCATCTTAAAGAACTCAGTCTCATTAACTTTTTTTCCTCTGTAGTGAACCATTCATAATATTTTCTGGTGGACTGTCCTATGACAAAGCTTGCAGAAGACCAAGTTTAACCATCATGCATGGAAAAGCAATTACAGTGCTTGAAATGGATCATCCTATCGTTGAATTTCTAACTTTATGTGAAACACCCTATCCAAATGGTAAGTAACTAAAATATGAAACTATTAATGTTGAAAAATCATTTTTGATTTTTCAAATGATAAGTTTGAATGATAAGTTCCTAACAAGATTAAGCTTAAATATTTTTAGTTTTAGCAGCTGATATCTACTGTGATACAACACTGTGAGCTACAGGTGCTGAAGCAGGTTCTGCAGCTGTACCTACTTGAGAAAATGGAAGTAAGACAGATGTAGTGCAACAGTGCTGGAGTTTCAGGTTCTAATATCAGGTAAGTGCTTTAAACTTTGATAAGGATGGTGGAAGCTGAGCTGGGAGGGTCCGATCAGGGTCCAGGGTGAAATCACTTGGAGAAACTGAGGTCTCCTAATAGCCTTTCCTAGGCCAGCTCCACCCATCCCAATCCTGTGCCAATCAAAGTTAAAGCACTTACCTGATATCAGTGATCTGTAACTCTGGTGGTGCTGCATCTGTTTCACATCTGGCTTTGCTTCAGATGCAACTGCAGCACCTGTGATTACTCTAGGATTGCTGATGTGTGGTTAGTGATTTATTCCAATTTTGAAAATAATTAGAAGAGCCTTTGGGAGGAGAAGTGCTTATGTATTTTTATCATCCCCAATATAAAGACTTTTTGTAAACATAAAAAAACAGTCTAAACTTATATGCAAACTGTATAATGGAATCTAATGATGAAATATTTTAATAATGAAATCTAAAAATTGAGAAGGGTGAAATATAAAAAGGGAAATATGAGTTTATGATTAAAAAAGATAGTATGTGTATATATATTACTACATTTTCAAGAGGGAACATAGATGTAGGGAAAGGAACACTGTACTTGGAGACAGAGTATTTGGGCTTATGATTTAGTTCTGTCACTTACTAGCTATGTGACCTTGGACAAGTCACTTCATATTTATGAGTTTGATTTATCATTTGAAGAAGGAATATAATATTGATCCCACATGATTACTGGAAGGCCAAAGGGAATATACCTTGTAAACTATGAAGATAGTTATTAGTTTTATTATAAATGTATTAATTTGTTTTAAATTATTGAGTTTCATATTTAAAAACTGAAATAAAGTGATATAAAATAACAATCAATGTGGCACTTTATTCTCAGAGTTGCCAGGGGCAGACAAATTACTTGTGTTGTAAATTAACCAACAAATATTTATTGGATGCTTCTATGGCTTCAGTATGACAAGAACTTGTTGACAATATGGATGAAGTATGAAACTGATCTCTGATGTCAAATCAGAAAATATGGTCACATGAGGAAGATAATTATGACTTAAGTTAAAAAAATATAATGCCTTAATTAAGCGCTGAGTTATACGAATCAGAGTTTAAATAATGTACCAATTTATGGGCTAGTCAGGTAGTCGATGACTGAAATATTCATGCAAAGCTTCCTGGGAAAAGTAGGATTTAGATAGGGCTTGAAGAATGACTTGGGCCTTGAAAATAATATTGAGTAAAGGTTTTAGAAATTGTGAGGTTTTGCTAGAGTGAGATCAATTCAGAGAAAAAGTTGAAAGCCTTTTGTAGGTATTTGGAAATAGGGAACTACAGAAGAATTTTGAGGAAATACTAAGTGAAAAAAAGCAATGTTTTAGTGTGTGGGTTTGAAGAGAGAGACCCTGAAATCTAAAACTTAAGATTCCAACTGGGAGGCTTTTGTGATAATGTACATTAAAATGGTCAAGGTCTGAAACAGAGTGCTACTTGTAGGAATGGAAGATGAAAACCCATTGAATGTGGTCAACAACTGGATTAGGGAGTGATATGAGAGATGAGTCAAAGATAACATTTTAGGAATAGTGGTTTCATATGCAGTAATAACAGTTCTTGGAAAGAGAGAAAAATAAGTTTGAGTCAGTAGAGTTGTTTAGAGAGCAGAAAAAGAGAGGGAAAAGGTCTTTAATATTTATTTTTGAGTCATCAGAATATAGATGCTCCTTGGAGTTGTGAGAATGAATGATAAAGGAACAAAGAAAGAAAGAAAGAACAGAGGACCAAAAGCTGAGCTTAGGAAAATGCCTTCTACTAAAGAGTCTCAAGAAAGAAGGTGTGCATACCAGTAATAGAAACTGAAAATGTGTGGTTGCCAAGACCAAACACTATAGGTATATGTGTATATACATTTTTCACATCAGTAGAGATGTTAGGACAGTTTCTAATAATGTTAAACAAATTATAAATGTACTGTAACCAAGTCTAATCACTTCCAAGCCACATATATTACTTTGCTTTTCAGAGAAGTGGTAATGAGGATGGAACTTTTTACTTACTAGGAGCTGGGAGAAATAGTTTAACTTTACTCAGTAAAATATAAGTGTATTTTATTAACTATTTCTGATTAAAACAATAGTACATGAAAATGCCAGAAAAGAACCCTACAATACACAACAGTATATAGTGAAAACTTTCTCACTGCCCTTCCAGGGGCAACCACTATTACTAAGTTTCTTATGTATTCTCCCCCAAATAATGTATACATATATGCATTATCTTTTTTATACAAATGACAGCATACTCTATATGTTGTTCTGTATCACACTTTTTTCACTTAACAGTATACAGTATTTTGATTATGATTCCATATTAGTAAATATGGAACTTTAATCTCCTTTATAGCCACATAATGATAAGTGTTATGCATATGTTAAACAAAATACACTTATTAACAGTTTTTAATATTGCTGAATCATTTGTGACATCTGACAATTCAGCCTATTTCTCAAAGAACACAAATGCCTAATCCTCTTATCTCAGGGGGCATTGCCCAGAGTAACTAACCAACTATACTCCGAATTTGTCAGTTTTGCATCTATATTTAATTGTATCTGGTCTTCTACAAGTGTCATAAATAATGCATTTCTCTTTAGAGAAGTAGTATTTATGATAGAGCTTTTCCATCTTGTTGGGAGCTAGGGTTAAAAGGCTGAGCCTGCTCAAAAACAACCAATCTAATAAAAAAAAGTAATACAGTTGGCATCTATTGAGTACTTACTATAAGCCAGCCTTTGCATCAAACATCTTTATATAATTCTAATCTTTATTAACAGTCTAAGGTAGTATTATTTTGCCATTTCAATGGGTAGAGAAATTGAAAATCAAAGAAGTTAACTAATTTGCCTAGGATCAAACTGTGAATAAATAATAGACACAAATTGAACCTAACACTGACTCCAAAGGAAATCTTTTTATTAAGTGGTTACCATGGCACACCACTTTTGCTACCAGTTTTTATTATTTGAAAAGAAACAATAATCTAAAACAGTGTAACTACCTAAAATAAAAATTTATTTAAAACTTTTGCTCATTCATGCCAATGTCTCAGCTGTTTTATTTTTGTAGCCATTGCTTCCCAACCAGTGATTTCCCTAGAGAGGGATGAGAAGACAAAGAGGAAACTAGTAGTATTCTTCAAACTGAAAAACAAACAAAAAAATCTCCAAACCCTGAAATGTATTGAAATAATGTTGAAAACTTAAAACAGCTCTAAGAGATAAGGGAGAAGAGGGGAAATGCCTCCGTTTGAAAAAGTTTGAGTAGCAAATAGTTTGAGGACTGTATACTGTTGTATAAATATGCATCCAAACAAGGTCAGGCTCCTCAGTTTTTGCATTTTTTTGTTTTTTTGATTCTAGTTTTTCTCTCATAGCTTGTGACTTAAAAAATAAATATGAATAGGTTCTGTAGCTTCTTAGGACTGGAAGGACTGTGAAGGCCATCTATTTTAGTTTACCATTCAAAACTTGAATACTCTTGAATACAAAATTCCTGCCAAGTGATTGTTGAGTTTAGGATTAAATACCTCTTAAACTAGCCAGTAGAAACTGCTGGTATAATGAAAACAGCATGTATTGAAGTTTCAGGTCTATAACTTACTAGTTTTGTAACCTTGTGCCAATCTCATAGCCTCTTTGGACTCCAGTTTTTTCTATGAAATGAAAAAAATGATGATACATGCTCTAGCTACTGAGAATCAAATACCATATATATAAAATGTTTTTGTAAATACTTTTTTCCTTAAATTGAGCTAACACTGTAACTGTCTTTCCTTTATTAGTCCTTTATTACAGATGGAAAGCAATGTCTTCCTTGACCACTATAACTAAATTAGTGCTCCCCCACCAACCAGAAGTCATTTCTTATACTATTACCCTTGTTATTTTTTTCATAGTTCACTTTACTTTCTGAATTAATCTTATTTGTTTACTTCTTCATTGTTTGTATGTACCCCTAGATTGTAAACTTTATTAGAACAAAGACTTTGTCAATCATATTCCCCATATATCCTTTGTTCTTAGGACAGTTTCTGGAACATGTGAAGGAAGGAAGGGAGGATGGAGAAAGGGAGAAAGGAAGGGTTGAATTTTAAGAACTTGAAAATCCTAGGCTATCCTCAGACTCTGATTTTTTGAGATATATACTCTTGGGCACATAGTAGGAAGTCTTTAAGAACCTGTTAAATCACATTGAATTGAAAGTAATTTTTTTAGTATAAGGGGTGTTGCTCTCATAGGGAGGTGGATATGTATCACAACTGAGAGAAGCAGAACTATTTCCTTAGTATATCTCCTGTAGGCATGAAATCAGAACTGAAATGGAAGGTTATGGAAGACTAAGATAAATGTGAGATGGAGGTGACAGACTCACTCTCTTCAAATAATCTACTACTGTCATGATTATTGAGATATATTTAACTCTATGCTATGCAACTTCTCATTTTTTCCTTGTTCCCTGTAATGGTCTTAAACATTGTTTGAGAAATACAACATATATATATATATATATATATATATATATATATATATATATATATATATATATTTTGAGTCCCACGTTTTTCTTTTTCTCTCTTTTTTTTAAACATCTTTATTGGAGTATAATTGCTTTACAATGGGCAACATATATTTTTAAAAAGTGCTCTTTGTTACTTCTTATTTTGGCTCATATTTTGGTCTTCTCAAATCATTTAAATAACATTTATACAGGAGATAAAGGAAATACAAGTTTGGTGATTTTATAAAATGTTAAATATGAAAACTTTTCCATTTTTCTTTTCTACTTGTAGAATTTCAAGAACCCTATGCCGTTGCTGTACTTCTGGAGAAAGATCTCATTGTAGTTGATCTGACACAAAGCAAGTAAGTTGTCCATGTATGGATTAACACTATTTTAAACTCTATTTATTGCAATTAAAATATAGGAGGACATTATAGATAATTGGCATTAGAATTCTTTAGATGGTAAATACACTTTATGGGGAATACTATTTTGCTAGAATTACAAAAATGTAATTTGGTTCAATAATGAAAACTAAACCAGGAGAGTTTAGGGGACACTGAGAATATTGTAAGATATTTTAAAGGCAACACCTAATGTTTAAAAAGATGGCTTTGGGGACTCCAAACACATAAAATGGATCACATTTCTACCATTTCCCTAAGCAAAAACAATTGTTACAAAAATACATAATGTACTGTTTGTCTGCTCTATTGACTAAAGGAAAATGGCACATGATAAAAGTATTATTGAACTACTGTGGCAGACAATACAGAAGATCAGGATCTTGAGGCAAGAAATGATGGATGCCTTCTTTTACTTTCTTTTCTTTTTCATTATGTTGTGGGCAGTAGAAACAAATATAAAATATTGCTGTTAGAGTGGTGCTCTCCACTACTTTGCATGGACAGTAAAAGTAGACTTGAAACTGATGAACACTGTCTTTCTGCTACATATTTTCATTATCAATGATACGCATGAAGCTCATTTTCCCTCATTCTTTGCTCTAGACTCACTGATCATTTTTTAGCCCATTATATTTGCAGAGCTTTTGTACATTCTCTCTCCTCTGCATGGAATAATCTTCCATTCCTTTTTCTCCTTACTAACATCTATAAGAATCTCAACTCAGATATCGTTTTCTCATTTAAAGAAAATCTTTTGGGCTTCCCTGGTGGCGCAGTGGTTGAGAGTCCGCCTGCCGATGCAGGGGACACAGGTTCGTGCTCTGGTCCGGGAAGGTCCCACATGCCGCGGAGCGGCTGGGCCCGTGAGCCATGGCCGCTGAGCCTGCACGTCCGGAGCCTGTGCTCCGCAACGTCAGAGGCCACAACACTGAGAGGCCCGCGTACCGCAAAAAACAAACAAACAAAAGAAACAAAACAAAGAAAATCTTTCATTATATGTATAACTTGGTCAAATATACTATTAGGGGCTGTCTTAGATCCATGGTCCCATCCTTCATAGCTTTGACACAGATGAAATTTTCCATTTGTTATTGTTTTAAAGATTGTCTCCCTACTAGACTGTAAGCCTCATGAAGGACGGGCTTTGTCTCCACATGAAGTAGGTTCTTAATAAATTTTTGTTGGATGAAGTACAGTCTGAGTTTTACTCTCAATGTAGTTTGTGAATGTAAGAGCCAAAGTTGTTCTTTGTCATAATTTGCAGCACATAGTATTTAAATATTTTGAAAGGGAATAGGGTTGGTCCATAATATCACCATAACTGAATTCTGCCTAGCTGCTCCATTTATCAACATAAAACCTGATTAAATTTTGTGTACGAGTGTGGATTTATGCCTCTTTCTCTAAGTTCTAATATAGGTTTTATTAAAATATACTATTCTGATCTCACTGGTAGTCGACTACCTCTTCCTTCTGTGCCATATTTGTTGGTTCCTCATACCTTGTCTAATTGTCTAACATCCTCCAAGGCCCACTATACTTTGTCTTTAATACTCACATTCTTTAGCATATACATTTATTCTTTTTAAAACTTTTTTTTTGTGGTAAAGTATATATAACATAAAAGTTACTATTTTTATACATTAATTCTTATGCTTTTCATTACCTTATATAAGTATGTGAATTGACATTTTGTTTGCACGTTTTTATCTAATATTTTGCCTTCTTCAGCACCATGTTTTAAAATCTATGTGACATTCCCATTTTGTTGTCTATTACAAGAAGTTTAATGTGGAAAAACTGAACATGTTCTCTTTCCCTCCAAATAGTTACTTTTAGCCATGTTTAATGTTAACAAATTGCAGCTTTGTACTCTTTTTTCAAATTAATTTATTCCTTCCTTCTTTTTCCAGTTAATCCTCTACATGAAAGCAAGCATTAGGGCTTAAAAATTTTTCCTTTTCTTGGTTTCTTGGATTTACATCTTTGTTTACATTTCTACAACAACCAGTTCACACTTTCACATGTAAATTTTTGTAATACATTTTTAGTTATTTCTTTCTTAAATGTCATTTTTCTACTCTTTGCCAATATAATAAAGTGATTTTCCCCAAACATTTTCATGATATTGTTCACCTTCTCAGGAGTCTATCATTGTAACCTCTTGCTGTTGTCAAATCCCGAGTTGTAGATCTGATCTTTAAGGTGATCCACTTATTTTACTTCTAATTCTTCAATATCAGAAATATTGATAATTTCTGCTCTGAAACAGGGAACCTCTGATCCATTCAGTTTAAACTACTTGCCATTTATTAAACACAACTTTCTCCTTTCCACGTGATTTTGCATATACTACTATTCTTATCTGGGAAACCATTAAGATTGGAGGGAGGAGAACCCCTGTCAATACACACATAGACACACACACGCCATACTCTTTCTGGTGTTTGAGCTAAGTTTCTGATTAAGTTCCTATAATATGGAGAAAATTATTTTTAATAGTCCTCCCCACCCCCCAAAAGCACGATGTATCAGAAGTAACATGATCACACAGACTGAGAACAGATGCAGCATAGAATAATACTCAATTCCATCTACTACAATACCTGGTACATCTGGTACATGAGAAGTGTACAATATATTGTGGTTCTAAGAATTCTTAATTTGGTTCTTACTGATACCCCTTTTTAAAATGATATATGGGGCTTCCCTGGTGGCGCAGTGGTTAAGAGTCCGCCTGCCGATGCAGGGGACATGGGTTCGTGCCCCGGTCCGGGAAGATCCCACATGCCGCCGAGCGGCTGGGCCCGTGAGCCATGGCCGCTGAGCCTGCGCGTCCGGAGCCTGTGCTCCGCAACGGGAGAGGCCACAACAGTGAGAGGCCCACATACAGCCAAAAAAAAAAAAAAAAAAAAAAAATGATATATGGCTTGAGGATATGAAATTTACTACACCCATAGGTCTGCATTCCCACTGTTTTCTAGTTTACGTAGGAAACAATCTTAAACATGTGTAATCACACACATACCTACATTGTACACACAACTTTCAGTTACTCCCTATAAAAATACAAAACCAAAATACTTTTCTATGTATTACGTCCCTTGGAAAGCATGTAAAATTTTCTAAGATATTTTAATACTTGTATTATATAAATATATAGATAAAATTGTATGTAGATAAAGTACCTAGTTGATACATTTTAATAAACTGATAAGTCAACTTGCTGCATATTTTCAATTTAATATAATTTAGTCTATCCATTTTAGAAAGTGATATCACTATGCAGTTGTGGAATTACTGGAAAGAAAATGAGTTTATTCAAGTAAAATTCTACCAGTATTCATATTACATTTTATAGATATATATTTTTAAAAGAGAATTCTTGTTCAGGTGATCATTGTTTTATGATGCTTAAAAAAATTATGTGAAATATATTCAATATAATCAATACTTAGAAGATTTTAGGGTTTGTTTTATAAAAGTTATTTCATTTTTATATCAGTACAAAATGACACTAATATTATATCTTTATCTATTAGCTTTCCAATCTTTGAAAATCCATATCCCATGGACATTCATGAATCACCAGTTACGTGCACAGCATACTTTGCTGATTGCCCACCAGATTTGATTCTAGTGCTCTACTCTATAGGAGTCAAGCATAAAAAACAAGGATACAGTAATAAGGTAAAAGCAACCATTAGAAATAAATTTTCGTGTATTCATATCCGTATCATATGGTCATACTTTTTTCTGTTATTTTATTTTCTGACTTTCCATAGAAGAAGACTTGAACTAAATTCTTTTCAAGTCATAAGCTGACACCTATAAAAGACATAATTTCTGAAATTCAAATTTCTTAAATGCTATATAGCTTTAAGTCTACGAGAATATAAACCTCTTATATAAAAAGTATGCAATTACATACTAAGATATACTTACCTATCATGTATAGTTATATACTAAGTATATGTTTAAACTAACATATGATTGAATCATAAGATGTTACTTTTGATTATTTTAGGTGAAGGATTACGTTTTAAGAAATTCAAGCGTCAACTCTCTCTAGTTATTTCTTATCAATCAATGGTTAAGAAGACATAATTGTTAAAGACTCATTAAATAACTTTCTAGAATTCCATTTTGTTATATTTAACTACAGGATTCAAATACTTACAATTGTAATAGACCCCCCTATTATGATGTCTGTTATTTGAACAGGACTGTTGAGATGGACAACTCCAGGGGGCACAATTTACATAGTATTTTGTGTTAAATAGCACCACCACAGTTTGGAGGTACATAGACTACATGGAAAATGTAGCAACACCATATTTGTATGATTAAAGATACTTCTTTGCATTTTTAATATGAATGGTAATATTTGTTAAAATCTATATTTTTAAAGGATATGAAATTTTGCATTTGGAATTGTTTGTTCAATGAAAGAGAAAAAATAGGTACACATTTAATTCTTCATTACTTAACAGCTATCTATTTTTAAGTGAAACTTTTACTGTTATTTTAAAATATTTTTATTTTAAATTTCTAAGTTATTTAAATTTAAAAAATAAAACTTATAAATTCTTTCCACATAATCTGTTTAGGAGTGGCCAATCAGCGGAGGAGCTTGGAACCTTGGCACACAGACATATCCAGAAATTATTATTACTGGGTAAGTGGGATGTGATTTATGAGTTTATCAATTTATCATCAAAAAGATTTCATTGAATTTTCACACTTTCCCATAACTGTGCTCTAGGAATGCTGATAGTTTAAATTAAAATATAAGACACAGCTTCTATCCAAAGATTATAACCTTTATAGAAGATAAAATCAAATCATTGAAAACATAGACATATAACAAAAATAAGTGTAGATTATAAGACCAGAAAGAAGTCAAAGATAGAAAAATCATGAGAGATTAGTCAGGGAAGAATTTCTGTAGATTATTAGATTATTATCATATTATTATCATAGATTATTAGCCTTAGAAAGGCCCTTACCAATATCTCTTGATTCCATCTAAATCCAGGAATTAGTGCTCTGTATCTCCATCAAGTGGGTATTTATACTTCAAAACTTATAGCACCAGAAATGTTGTTACTTCCTATAGCAACCCACTTCATGCTCTAAATATTAGGAATGAAAATGGAAACATAACAACAGATAAAGATAAGACTTAAAAGATCATAAGGAGTTCTGCTTATGGGGCATGGAATAGATGTACTTTTCCCTTTTCTTCCCACTAAGTACAGTTAAAACCCCTGGATATTATTATAATATGACTGGAAAAGATGGAGATAAGTCAGACTGGATAGGTCCCCGAAGACTCAAGGAATGACATGGAAGTGAGTTTCCTGGCTTTTCTTTTTGCCTCATGTATCCCAGAATTGGAGCTGAAGAAGCTGGCAACCTGGAGCTGCAGGCACAAACCTAAAAAGCCCAACAAAAGCTAGCTCTCTCTAGACAGAAGGTGAGGAAAAGGGCAGCCTACAAAGACAGTAAACTTTTAGAAAATAATCTTTCTATTATAGCTAACCAACACAGAAAAAAACTATGGTCCCACCCCCACCCACTTCATCAAAGGTTGAGTGGAGAGCGTTTACTTTCACCATCATCAAGCCATAATAAGGTGCCTCAACTTGCCCATGAAGGGGGTGTCAGTTTCTGATACTGAGCTAAGGCTGAGTAGGGTGCTTGGACTTTTAACCCTGCTGACGGGTAGTGAAACTCATTACCTGTGGTGACAAAGATCATGTGGGAAGAGAATTCCCAGCACTGCCCAGCAGTAATGCGGAGCCATATACCCTCCCCTTTTTTGTCAATGGAAGTCCAGTGAGGAAGGAGGAAGAAGAACAGAGCTTAATAAGTTCATAAGGAAATAATGGTTGAAAACTTCCCAAATTTGGCAAAAGACATGAACCTAGAGATTGCAGAAGGTGAGCGAACCACAAGAAATTCACAGTAAGACACATCATAGTCACACTTTTGAATACTAAACACCAAGCAAAAAAATATGAAAACAGCAAAAGAGAAATCACACCTCACCAACAGGGCAAAACCAAGTTGAATGGTGGCATATTTCCATTAGAAACCATGGAGGCCAGAGGAAACCTGAATCTTTTTCAAGTGCTGAAAGAAAAGAACTGGCAACCTAGAATAATATACCCAGCAAAAATATCTTCCAGGAATTAATTAGAAATTAATACATTCTAAGATGAGGGAAACTAAGACTATGTCAATATCAGACCTACCCTGAAAGAATGGCCAAAGGAAATTCTCTAAACAGAAAGCAAATGATAAAAGAAGGAACCTTGGAATATGAGGAAGGAAGGAAGAACACAGTAAGCAAAAATATGGGTTAATACAATAGGCTTTCTTTCTCTTGAGTTGTTAAAATTATATTTGATGGTTGAAGACAATATGGTTACATTGTTTGATGTGGTTCTACATATGTAGAGAGGAAATATTTAAGGTAATTATAAATGGGTGAGGGTAAACTGGTATAAAGAAAGGTAAGGTTTTTATACTTCTCTTAAAATGGTAGTATGATAACACCAGTAGACTGTGACAAGTTAAATGAATATTACAATGCAGTACCTAAAGCAATGCTGTAAAAAGATCTGGGCTAAGAGATACACTAAAAAACATTATTGACACATAAAAATGGATGTACTAAACTAATTCAATTAACCTATAGGAAAGTGGGGGGAAAACCAGTGACAATAAAAGAGGAAAAAACAGAAAAGAAAATAAAAAGATGGACTTAATTAATCATGGAACTGTTAAGGCTTAAATGTAAATGGTCTAAATACATCAATTCAAATGCATTGATTAGCAGAGTGGATTAAAAAAACATAACAATGCTATGTCATTAACAGTACACTCACTTCAAATACCACAGTATAATCAGATTTAGAGAAAAAGGACAGAAAAATACTTTATAAAAGAATCAATGGAGAGTGACATCAGCAAGATGTCAAAATAAGTAGCCCCAGACCTCGTTCTCCCACAGACACACTGATGCAACAACATATGGTCCAAAAACCTTTGTGAAAACTCTAGAAACCAATTAGGAAATCATAGTACCTCAGGGGAGCTCAAAGCCAAGAGTAGCCACACTGAAATGGGTAAAAACAGCCATTTTATTTCAACTATACCAGCTTCTCCCCCAAATTGGCACAGCTCATGTTCAGGAGGAATCTTCTCTCATGAGAGGGAAGTAGTGGAGTAGACTGTACATCCAATGTTCCTGCTTTTCAGGGGACTTCCAAAGAGACTAGTTTTTATCTCCCCTGAGTCAGAATACTGATGGAACCTGGATGCCTGGGGGCTGCAGAGAACAAAAGAGAGCTCAGTGGCTTATTAAAGTGCCAAGAAACTTGCAGAACTAAGACAGATAATAGAAGGAGCAAGAGATGCAAGCTCCTGAAAAAGAAACCAGCAAACCTCTCTAATTGGGAAATTACACATACAGTCCCAGAGAAGATGCATCCCCATTGAAGGTTTGAGAGACCCCAAGGATCTTGAGCTTGGAGAAGGTCTTCCCCTGTATAAAGCCAGTCCATAACAGGTGGCTGTTTTCCAAATGCTAAATTCACAGTAAAAAATAACAAGGTGCATGAAGAAACAGGCAAACACAACCCAATCAAAGGAACAAGATAATTATCTAGAAACTGACCCTAAAGAATTTGATATCTGTGAATTACCTGACAAGCAATTGAAAATAACTGTCTTAAACAAGCTCAATGCATGACAAGAGAACACAGGTAGACAACTAAATGAAATCAGGAAAATGATGCATGAATGAAATGAAAATATCAACAGAGATAGAAACTATTAAAAAGAACCAGAAAGAAACTCTTAAAGAGAAGAATACAATAACTGAATTGAAGATTTTACTAGAAGAGATTAACAGCGGATTTAATCAGAAGAAATAACCAGCAAACTTGAAGATAGGTAGTAAGAAATCACAGAGGAACAAAAGGAAAAAGAATGAAGAAAAGTGGCGAATACCTAAAGGACTTATGGGATACCATCAAACATACCAGTATAGCATTATGGAAGTCCCAGAAGTCTAGAGAGAGAATGGGACAGAGAACTTATTTGAAGAAATCTTGGTTAAAAACTTGTCAAATCTGAGGAGGTAAATGGACTTCCATATTCATTGGATATGTATCAGAATATTCCAATGAGGGTGAACCCAAAGAGGCCCACACTGAGACACATTATAATGGAATTGTCAAAGACAAAGAAACAATCTTAAAAGCAGCAACAGAAAAGCTACTCATTATCTGTATGAAAACTGTCATGAGATTAGCATTGTATTTCTCAGCAGAAATATTATAGGCTAGAAGGGAGAAGGATGATATATTTAAAGTGCATAAAGAAAAAAGAAAAGCCAGCCATGGGACACTATATCTGGAAAACTATACTTCAAAAATAAAGGAGATAAAGACCTTCCAAGATAAACAAAAACTGAAACCATTTATTACCACTATACCTGCCTCACAAGAATTGCTAAAGGGAGTCCTTTGAGTTGAAATGAATGACACTAGACAACAAAATGAAAGCATATGAAAATATAAAGCTCTCTGGTAAAAGTAAATACACAGAAAAAAAAGAATCCTGTAACACTGTAGTGGTGGTGCATGAATCACTTTAAATTCAAGTGTAGAATTTAAAAGATAAAAGCATATTGGGGCTTCCCTGGTGGCGCAGTGGTTGAGAGTCCGCCTGCCAATGCAGGGGACACGGGTTTGTGGCCCGGTCTGGGAAGATCCCACGTGCCGCGGAGCAGCTAGGCCCGTGAGCCATGGTCACTGAGCCTGCGCGTCCAGAGCCTGTGCTCCGCAACTGGAGAGGCCACAACAGTGAGAGGCCTGCATACCACAAAAAAAAGATAAAAGCATTTTTAAAAACTATAACTATAAAGCTATGTTAATGGTTACAAAATATAAAGAGATGTATTGATAATTTACAGCATCATTAACATAAAATGAGGGGAGAGAGAAAGGAGTAGGGGTTTTTTTCAATTATAATGTGCTATATTACTTAACATAGATCACGACTTCCTTTGTTAATCCTCAAATATGCATCCATGGCATCATTTTCAAAGGCTTCTGTCCATTCCCAACACAAAATGTTAATCCACCCTCCACTGAAACCTTTGGTTTATTTTCAGACAGATCTGTGATGTAAACAACTTCATGCTCTGGATCTTTTGGGGTATGGAGTCTCAGCTTACCTGAGGACAGGTGGTCATGCCTTGCCCCCGGGGATTCCTGTGGGTCAAGTGGGCCCTGAGAGGAGAGGGGGCTAAAGGCCCTGAGGACTAAGGGTATTTTTGGGTAGATTTCTAAGGGTGGCCCCTCACACAACCCTAAACTCTAAATCCACCATGTGATTTCCACTAATCCAGCAGCATCTACCCTAGGCAACAACAAGGCCACACCTATGCCAGGAGGAGCTCAGCCACTAGGAAACAGGCCCACTGAAACTGCACTTCTGGAAGTTCTTACCTGAGTCTTCAAACTACTCAGTGGTCTCAGGTGTGCTATGCCTGATATCTCTAGCTCAGTGTTACTGAATACAGGCCTGAGGGAGTAATATCTGCACTAGCAAGAAAACTTGTTAAAGGTGCCATTTCATGAGCCCCACAGGAGAATCATAACTTAGAGTGGGGCCCTGATTCCCTCCAAATTTGTATGCACTTAAAAGAACCAGAAGAGGGCTTCCCTGGTGGCACAGTGGTTGAGAGTCCACCTGCCGATGCAGGGGACACGGGTTCGTGCCCCGGTCTGGGAAGATCCCACATGCTGCGGAGTGGCTGGGCCCGTGAGCCATGGCTGCTGAGCCTGTGCATCCAGAGCCTGTGCTCCGCAATGGGGAAAGGCCACAACAGTAAGAGGCCCATGTACCGCACACACACAAAAAAAAATCAGAAGAAATATTTGCTACGTGGTTCCCATTAGTATTACATGATGAGTATTTAGAAATTACATCACCTGTGCCCTCCCCACAGAGTCTGTCTATTGATCTGGGTGGGAGCATCCATGTTGTTTTAACTCCAGGTGATTCTAAGATAAGACCAGGTTTAAGCCCAGGGGCTGCCGGGTACATCGGTGAGAGTTGCTTCCAGTCTTTAGTCCCTTTGCCTTTGGGAAGACATCGGTGTCCTTTGCATGCAATTGAAGTTAAGTTGTCACTTTAAAATAGATCAGTATAACTATAAGATGTTTTATGTAATACACAAGGTAACTACAAAGAAAATACCTATAGAATATGAACAAAAGAAAGTGAGAAACAGATCAAAGCATGTCACTATAAAAAATCAATGAAACAAAAGGAGGGCAGCAAGAAAGGAAACAAGGGGCAAAATAAATACAATATAAGCATAAAACAACTTTTAAATGGCAGTGGTAAGTCCTATTCGATCATTTCTTTAAAGATAAATGAATTAAACTCCCAAATCAAAAGACATAGAGTGGAAGAATGGAAAAAGAAACAAGATCCAACTATATGCTGTCTACAGGAGACTCACTTTAGATATAAGGGTGTACATAGCCTGAAATGAAAGGATGGGTAAAGATATTGCATGCAAATGCTAACAAAAAAAGACATCAGGGGTGAGCATACTTTTATCAGACAAAATAGACTTTAAGCCAAAAACTGTCATAAGGACAAAGAAGGATAATACATGATGATAAAATAGTCAATTCACCAGAAAGAAATAAAAATTATAAATATATATTCACCTAACAACATAGCACCCAAATATATAAAGCAAACACTGACAGAATTGAAGGGAGAAATAGGAAATAGTGCAAAAATAGTAGGAGTTTTCAGTACCCCACTTTCAATAATGAATAGATCACCCAGACAGAAGTTCAGTAAGGAACAGAAGACTTGAAAAACAGTAGAGAACAATTGGACCTCAAAGCCATGTACAGCACACTCTACCCAACAACAGCAGAATATACATTCTCCTCAAGTACACGTGAAACATTCTCCAGGATAAATCACATGTTAGGCCATAAAACAAGTCTTAAAATTTTTAAGAAGATTGAAATCATAACAAGTATTTTTTTACAACCACAATGAAATGAAATTAGAAATGAATAGCAAAAGGAAGACTGGAAAATCCACAAAATATGTGGAAATTAGGCAATACCCTCTTGAACAACCAATGGGTTAAAGAAATCACAAGGAAGTTAGAAAATGTCTTGAGAAAAATGATAAAGAAAAGACAACATAGCAAACTTATGGGATGCAACAAAAGCACAACTAAGAGGTTTATAAGTAAACCTCTAAGAAGTTTATAGTAGTAAATGCCAGCATTAAAAAAAATCTATAAGGGATTAGAAAAAACTAAACCCAAATTTAGCAGAAGGAAGGAAATAACAAAGGTTAGAACAGAAATAAAAACAAAATAGAGGGTAGGAAAACAATAGAAAATATTAAAAACTGAGATTTTTAAAGATCAACAAAATTGACAAACTCTTAGCTAGACAAAGAAAAAAAGACTCAACAAATATCAGAAATGAAAAAGGAGACATTACAGCTGACGCCACAGAAATAAAAAAGGTTCATAAGAGACTACTATGACAATTATATGCCAACAAATGGATAACCTAGAAGAAATGGATAAATTTCTGGAAACATACAACCGACCAAGACTGAATAATGAAGAAATTTAAAAATCTGACAGACCTATAATCAGTAAGAACATTGAATCAGTAATAAAAAAATCTCCCAACAAAGAAAAGCCCAGAAGTAGAGGGCTTAACTGGAGAATTCTACCTAACATTTAAAGAATGAACAGTAGTTCTTTTTAAACTCCTCAAAAAATTGGAGAGGGAACACTTCCAAACTCATTGTATGAGACCAGCATTACATGATGTCAAAATCAGACAAAGATACTACCAGAAAAGAAAACTACAGAGCAATATCCCCAGTGACTATTATTGCAAAAATCCTCAACAAAATATGAGCAAAACAAATTCAACTACACATTAAAATGATTATACATCATAACCAAGTGGGATATATCCTCAGGATGCAAGGATGGTTCAACATGAAAATCAATCAGTGTGATATACCACACCAACAAAATGAAGGACAAAAACCACATGAACATCTCAGATGAAGCAGAAAAAGCATTTGACAAAATTCAACACTCTTTAATGATAAAAACATTCAACAGTCTAGTAATAGAAGGAAATTACCACAACATAATAAAGGTCATGTGTGAAAAGCACATAGCTAACATCATACTCAATGGTGAATAACTAAAACTTTTCCCTCTAAGATCAGAAACAAGGGAAGGATACCCACTCACTTGATTCAACATAAATCACTTCCTGATTTCAAAACATGATACAAAGCTAATCAAAAATATTACAAAGTAATCAAAACAGTATGGTACTCACATAAAGACAGAGATATTGACCACTGAAACAGAGTAAAGAACTTACAAATAAACCATCACCTATATGGTCAAATCTTTGATAAAGATACCAAGGCTATACAAAGGGGAAAGGATAGCCTCTTCAACAAATGATGTTGGTAAAACATTATTTGCACATGTGAAAGAATGAAATTGGACCTTTACTGTATACCATACACAAAATCAACTGAAAACAAAACCTCCTAAATCTAAGACCTGAAACTAAAGAACACCCAAAAGAAAATGGGAAATATTTCATGACATTAGATTTGGCAATTATTTCTTAGTTGTGACACCAAAAACACAGGCAACAGAAGCAAAAATAGACAAATGGGACTACCTCAACTTATAAACTTCTGTGAAACAAAGGGAACAATCAACAGAGTGAAAAGACATCCTGCAGCGTCAGAGAAGTTATTTTCAAACCATATATCTGATAAGGGGTTAATATCCAAACTATATAAAGAATTCCTGTAACTCAACAACAAAAACATACAATTCAATTAAAATGGGCAAAGGACTTGAATTAGGTATTTCTCCAAAGATACACAATTGGCTTATAAGCATATGAAAAGATGTTCAACGTCACTACTCATCAGGGAAATGCAAGTCAAATCCACAATGAGATATCACTTTACAACTGTTAGGATAGCACTATGCAGCATCAACAAGAAAATAAGTGTTGGTGAAGATGTGGATAAATTGAAACCTTTGTGCACTGTTGGTTGAAATGTAAACTGAAGTAGCTGCTATGGAAAACAATATGGAGTTTCCTCAAAAAATTAAAATTAGAATTACCATATAATCCAGCAATCCCACTTCTAAGCACGTATTCAAAAGAATTGAACACAGGGTGTCAAAGGTGTTCCATGTTTATTGCAGCATTTATTCACAGTATCCAAGAGGTGGAAACAACATAAATGTCCATCAAAAAATGAATGGGTTTCTTAAATGTATTGTATACAATGGAACACTATTTAGTTTAGCCTTAGGAAAGAAGGATATCTTTCTATTACATGGATGAATGAGAAGAAAATTATGCTAAGTAAAGTAAGCCAGTCTCAAAAAGACAAATACTGCATGATTCCACTTATATCAGGTACTTAGAATAGACAAATTCATAAAGACAGAAGACAGAAAGGATGGTGGTTGCTCAAGAGAGAGGGGAAAAGGGAGTTGTTATTCAATGGCTGTGGAGTTCAATTTTTCTAGATGAAAAAATTCTAGAGATTTGCTGCACAACAATGTGCATATCATTAATACTATTGTATTATACACTTAAAAATGATTAACATAGTAAATTTTATGTTATGTGGTTTTTTACCACAATAAAAAAAGTCAGTATATAACTAAAAGTTACTATAACTGAAAGTAAGAACTAAATAAGTTGGCTTAACAGCATGTAGTGACAGCTGAAAAAAGGATTAGTAAACTGGAAGATAGTGAGTAGAAAATATCCAGATGGAATCACAGAGAAAAAAGAAAAGCATAAGAGATATACGATACTTGAAGAAGTTTGAATATATATATAACTGGAGACACAAACAGAAAGGAGAGAGAGAATAAAGCAGAATAAATTATTGAATGATAATAGCTCCGATTTTTTCCATTGAGAACAGAAATTCAAAATGTGCTAAAACCTAAAAGCAGAGTAAATAAAAGGAAAACCATCTACACAGATTGTAGTAAAACTGATGAAAACAAAGGGTAATGAAAAAATTCTCGAAAGCAGCCAGAGGTACACACTTTACAATAAAACAAACAATAATAAGATTGAGAGTTGATATTTTAACAGAAAGGGTGAAAAGAGAAGGTATTGGTATAAAATCTCTATACTACTGGGAAAAATGCTAATATAGAATTTCATACTTAGCAAAAATATTCTTCAACTATGGAGGCAAATATTTTTTCACACAGATGTTGAGAGAATTAAAGTGAATGCTTTAAATAGAAGGAAAACAATACCAGATAGAATAGTAGAAATGTAGAAGTTAAATAGTAACAACAGAAAAAGGTAAATGCAAGAATAAATCTAAATAAAGCAATAATATTATGTTTTGGTATAAGTATTAAAATGTCAATAATTTTTAATAATATTGTGATGTAGAATGAAAATATATTGCTAGCACAAAAGGTGGGAAAAAGGAAAATAGAGATAAAATATTTAACATTCTTGCTTTGTCTGGGTAGGTGTAAAATTAACAATTTAAGGATCAACAATTTTAGGGTCAGTTTTGTAATATCTGTGTTAGCCACTAAAATAATAGTGCAAGAATATAATACTCAAAAACTAAAAAATAGAGTAATATTTTAAAATGTGATTAATCCTTAAAAAGACAGAAAAGAGAGAAGGAAGACAGAATTGGTTAGACAAATAGAATATAATTGTGAGGTTGGCAGATTAAAATTCCAGTGTATCAGTAATTACACTAAATATAATTTAACTGAATTCTGCAATCATAAGCAAAGACTGTCAGTCTAAATAAAAAAAAATTCTAAGTCACTTATGAGACACATTAAATATATGTATACTAAAAATTTGAGGGCTTCCCTGGTGGCACAGTGGTTGAGAGTCCGCCTGCCGAGGCAGGGGATGCGGGTTTGTGCCCCGGTCCGGGAGGATCGGGTCCCACATGCTGCAGAGTGGCTGGGCCCGTGAGCCATGGCCGCTGAGCCTGTGCGTCCGGAGCCTGTGCTCCACAGAGGGAGAGGCCACAACAGTGAGAGGCCCACATACCACAAAAACAACAACAACAACAACAAAAAAAAACCAAAAATTTGAAAGCAAATACATGAAAAATTGTAACATGAACAATTTAAAATTTTGGTACACCTCTACTTATATCAGTAAAGTAGTTTTCCATTGCTGCATAAAAAATCACCACAAACTTAGCAGCTGAAAACTCATTTATTAACTCACAGCTCTATAGGTCAGACATCTGGAACTGTATGATTGAGAATTTTGCTCAGTGTACCGTAAGACTGAAATCAAGGGGTCAACAAGGCTGAGTTGTCATCTGGAGGTTCTAAGGGAAAATCTGCTTCCAAACTCAGAAAAATTTTTTTCCTTGTGGTTGTGGGACTGAGCTCCCAATCTCCTTGCTAGGTGTCACGGGGGGAGAGCATGTTAGCTACCTAAGGCTGCCTGCATTTCTTGCCACATGGTCCCTTCTTACTTCAAGCCAGTAACAATGCATCTAGTACTTCTCATGCTTCAAATTTCAAAATTCTTTCATCTTTGACCTCTAGATCTATATTTATAGGTTTCATGTGATAGATCAGGTTCACCCAAATAGTATCCTTTTCTTAAAGTCAACATAATATAACTATCATGGGAGTGATATATTCTCTATTATATTCACAGTCCCAGAGAATGTACAGGATTTTCCACAAGGCAGGAATCCTGGGGAATATTTTAGAATTCTGCCTACCACAGTAAACTTTAAAGCAAGAAGCATTATCAAATGTAAAAGGGACTATTTTAAAATAATAAAAGGGTGAATCCATAAGAATTTTGAGTTCAGGACCCCCAAATATACAAAGAGATAGACAATTCTGCAATAAGTGGAAGAAAATATAACAAACCTCTCTCTGCAACTGATTTTAAAATTAAAGGAAAAATCCATAACAAAGTTTTGTACAGCATGATTCATAAGTCTGACTTAACTGACATATTTAAAACATTACACTCCACAATTCAAGAATATACATTCTTTTCAAGTGCACATGAGACACAGACCAAAACTGACCATGTGCAGGACCATAATAAAAGTGCCAATAAATGTCACAAGATTGTAATCATATATAACAGGTTCTCCAACCACAGGGGAATTAAACTAGGAACGAATAACAAAAATACATAAAGAACATACACAAGTTTTCAAAATTAATCTATTCCCAACTAGCTTACTGGTTAATAAAGAAATCACAATAGAAAATTTTAATATATCACAAACAGAAAGATAGTGAAACTAAAATATATCATAACATGTGGATACATCTAAATCTATGTTCAGAGGTAAGCTTATACCCATGTTATATGTTTATATAAGTTAATATAAGCTTATACCCATGCATGTTAATAAGACTAAAATTTAATGATCTAATTATCTATCTTAAGAAGTTAAAAAGGATAAAAAAATTATTCCCCCAAAAGTAAAAAGGAAATTAATACTGTTAAGAACAAAAATTAATGAAATACAGCGCAGCAACAGGGTGCAGAGGGCAAAGCGGAGAGATTCCCTCAGAGGATCGGTGCCGACTGGCACTCACCAGCCCGAGAGGCTTGTCTACTCCCCCGCCGGGACAGGCGGGGGCTGGGAGCTGAGGCTCAGGCTTCAGTCGGATCCCAGGGAGAGGTCTGCAGTTGGCAGAGTGAAAACAGCCTGAAGGGGTTAGTGCACCACGGCTAGCCAGAAGGGAGTCCTGGAGAAGCCTGGAGCTGCCAAAGAGACAAGAGACCTTTTCTTCCCTCCTTGCTTCCTGGTGCGCGAGGAGAGGAGTTTAAGCACACCGCGTAAAGGAGCTCCAGAAACGGGCGCGGAGCTGCCGAAGAGACAGGAGACTTTTTCTTGCCTCTGCTTCCTGGGGCGTGAGGAGAGGGGATTAAGGGCACTGTGTAAAGGAGCTCCAGAAACAGGCGCAAGCCGTGGCTGTTGGCGCGGACACCAGAGACGGGTGTGGGATGCTAGGGTTGCTGCTGCCGCCACCAAGAGGCCTGTGTGTGAGCACAGGTCACTCTCCACACCGCCCCTCCCGGGAGCCTGTGCAGCCTGCCACTGCCAGGGTCCCGGGATCCAGGGACAGCTTCCCCGGGAGAACGCGTGGCACGCCTCGGGCTGGTGCAGCATCATGCTGGCCTCTGCCGCCGCAGGCTCGCCCCGCATCTGTGCCCCTCCCTCCCCCCGGCCTGTGCCAGAGCCGCCGAATCAGCTGCTCCTTTAACCCCATCCTGAGTGAAGGGCAGACACCCTCGGACGACCTACGTGCAGAGGTGGGGCCAAGTCCAAAGCTGAACCCCAGGAGCTGTGCGAACGAAGAGGAGAGGGGGAGGTCTCTCCCAGCAGCCTCAGAAACAGCGGATTAAAACTCCAAAATCAACTTGAAGTGCCCTGCTGTGGAAAACCTGAATAGACAGCGAAATATCCCAAGTTGAGGAAGTGGACTTTGGGAGCAAAATATACTATTATTTTCCCCTTTTTTTCTTTTGGTGAGTGTGTATGTGTGTGCTGCTGTGTGAGATTTTGTTTGTATAGCTTTGCTTTCACCATTTGTCCTAGGGTTAGACTGACCCGTTTTTTTTTTTTTAATAGAAATTTTTCTTCTTAATAATTATTTTTTATTTTAATAACTATATTTTATCCTACTTTATTTTGTCTTCTTCCTTTCTTTCTTCCTTTCTTCCCTCCTTCCTTCCTTTCTTCCTTCCTCCCTTCCTTCTTCCCTTCGTTCCTCCCTTCCTCCCTTCCTTCCTCTCTTCCTTCCTCCCTTTCTTTCTTCCTTTCTTGCTTTCTTCATTCATTTCTTCCTTCCTTTCTCCATTCCTTCCTTCCTTCCTTTCTTCCTTCCTCCCTCCCTCCCTCCCTCCCTTCCTTCCGTCCTCTCTTCCTTCCTTCCTTTCTTTCCTTTCTGTTTTTTTCTCCCTTTTATTTTGAGCCATGTGAATTAAAGGCTCTTGGTGCCCTAGCCAGGCATCAGGGCTGTGTCTCTGAGGTGGGAGAACCAACCTCAGGACACTGGTCCACAAGAGACCTTCCAGCTCCATGCAATATCAAATGGCAAAAATCTCCCAGAGATCTCCATCTCAACACCAAGACCCAGCTTCACTCAAGGACCAGCAACGAACAGTGCTGGACACCGTATGCCCAACAAATAGCAAGACAGGACTACAGCCCCATCCATTAGCAGAGAGGCTGCCTAAAATCATAATAAGGCTACTAACATCCCCAAACACACCACCAGACGTGGACCTGCCCACCAGAAAGACGAGATCCAGCCTAACCCACCAGAACAGAGGCACTAGTCCCCCCTAACAGGAAACCTACTCAACCCACTGAACCAACCTTAGCCACTGGGGACAGACACCAAAAACAACGGGAACTATGAACCTGCACCCTGCAAAAAGGAGACCCCAAACACAGTAAGAGAAGCAAAATAAGAAGACAGAAAAACACACAGCAGATGAAGGAGGAAGATAAAAACACACCAGACCTAACAAATGAAGAGGAAATAGGAAGTCTACCTGAAAAAGAATTCAGAATAATGATAGTAAAGATGATCCAAAATCTTGGAAATAGAATAGACAAGTTGCAAGAAATAGTTAACAAGGACCTAGAAGAAATAAAGAGGAAGCAAGCAATGATGAGCAATGCAATAAATGAAATGAAAAATACTCTAGATGGGATCAATAGCAGAATAACTGAGGCAGAAGAACGGATAAGTGACCTGGAAGATAAAATAGTGGAAATAACTACTGCAGAGCAGAATAAAGAAAAAAGAATGAAAAGAACTGAGGACAGTCTCAGAGACCTCTGGGACAACATTAAATGCACCAACATTTGAATTATAGGGATCCCAGAAGAAGAAGAGAAAAAGAAAGGGATTGAGAAAATATTTGAAGAGATTATAGTTGAAAACTCCCCTAATATAGGAAAGGAAATAGTCAATCAAGTCCAGGAAGCACAGAGAGTCCCATACAGGATAAACCCAAGGATAAACATGCCAAGACACATAATAATCAAACTGTCAAAAATTAAATACAAAGAAAACATATTAAAAGCAGCAAGGGAAAAACAACAAATAACACACAAGGGAATCCCCATAAGGTTAACATCTGATCTTTCAGCAGAAACTCTACAAGCCAGAAGGGAGTGGCAGGATGTATTTAAAGTGATGAAGGAAAAAAACCTACAACCAAGATTACTCTACCCAGCAAGGATCTCATTCAAATTTGATGGACAAATTAAAACCTTTACAGACAAGTAAAAGCTGAGAGAGTTCAGCACCACCAAACCAGCTTTACAACAAATGCTAAAGGAACTTCTCTAGGCAAGAAACACAAGAGAAGGAAAAGACCTACAAGAACAAACCCGAAACAATTAAGTAAATGGTAATAGGAACATACATATCGATAATTACCTTAAATGTAAATGGATTAAATGCTCCCACCAAAAGACACAGACTAGCTGAATGGATACAAAAAGAAGACCCATATATATGCTGTCTACAAGAGACCCACTTCAGACCTAGGAACACTTACAGACTGATAGTGAGGGGATGGAAAAAGATATTCCGTGCAAATGGAAATCAGAAGAAAGCTGGAGTAGCAATTCTCATATCAGACAAAATAGACTTTAAAATAAAAACTTATTAGAAGAGACAAAGAAGGACACTACATAATGATCAAGGGATTGATCCATGAAGAAGATATAACAATTGTAAATATTTATGCACCCAGCATAGGAGCACCTGAATACATAAGGCAAATACTAACAGCCATAAAAGGGGAAATCGACAGTAACACAATCATAGTAGGGGATTTTTTAACACCCCACTTTCACCAATGGACAGATCATCCAAAATGAAAATAAGGAAACACAAGCTTTAAATGATACATTACACAAGATGGACTTAATTGATATTTATAGGACATTCCATCCAAAAACAACAGAATACACATTTTTCTCAAGTGCTCATGGAACATTCTCCAGGATAGATCATATATTGGGTCACAAATCTAGCCTTGGTAAATTTAAGAAAATTGAAATTGTATCAAGTATCTTTTCTGACCACAACGCTATGAGACTAGATATCAATTACAGGAAAAGATCTGTAAAAAATACAAACACATGGAGGCTAAAAAATACACTACTTAATAACGAAGTGATCACTGAAGAAATCAAACAGGAAATCAAAAAATACTTAGAAACAAATGACAATGGAGACACGATAACCAAAAACCTATGGGATACAGCAAAAGCAGTTCTAAGAGGGAAGTTTATAGCAATAGAATCCTACCTTAAGAAACAGGAAACATCTCGAATAAACAACCTAACTTTGCACCTAAAGCAATTAAAGAAAGAAGAACAAAAAACCCCCAAATTTAGCAGAAGGAAAGAAATCATAAAGATCAGATCAGAAATAAATGAAAAAGAAATGAAGGAAACAACAAAGATCAATAAAACTAAAAGCTGTTTTTTTGAGAAGATAAATAAAATTGATAAACCATTAGCCAGACTCATCAATAAAAAAAAGGAGAAGACTCAAATCAATAGAATTAGAAATGAAAAAGGAGATGTAACAACTGACACTGCAGAAATACAAAAGATTATTAGAGATTACTGCAGGCAACTGTATGCCAATAAAATGGACAACCTGGAAGAAATGGACAAATTCTTAGAAATGCACAACCTGCCGAGACTGAACCAGGAACAAATAGAAAATACAAACAGACCAATCACAAGCACTGAAATTGAAACTGTGATTAAAAATCATCCAACAAACAAAAGCCCAGGACCAGATGGCATCACAGGAGAATTCTATCAAACATTTAGAGAAGAGCTAACACCCGTCCTTCTCAAACTCTTACAAAAGATAGCAGAGGGAGGAACACTCCCAAACTCATTCTATGAGGCCACCATCACCCTGATACCAAAACCAGACAAAGACGTCGCAAAGAAAGACAACTACAGGCCAATATCACTGATGAACATATATGCAAAAATCCTCAACAAAATACTAGCAAACAGAATCCAACAGCACATTAAAAGGATCATACACCATGATCAAGTGGGGTTTATTCCAGGAATGCAAGGATTCTTCAATATATGCAAATGAATCAACGTGATACACCTTATCAACAAGCTGAAGAAGAAAAACCATATGATCATCTCAATAAATGCAGAGAAAGCTTTTGACAAAATTCAACACCCATTTATGATAAAAACCCTGCAGAAAGTAGGCATAGAGGGAACTTTCCTCAACATAATAAAGGCCATATATGACAAACCCACAGCCAGCATTTTTCCCAATGCTGAAAAACTGAAACCATTTCCACTAAGATCAGGAACAAGACAAGGTTGCCCACTCTCACCACTCTTATTCAAGATAGTTTTGTAAGTTCTAACCACAGCAATCAGAGAAAAAAAAAGAAATAAAAGGAATCCAAATAGGAAAAGAAGAAGTAAAGCTGTCACTGTTTGCAGATGACATGATACTATACATAGAGAATTCTAAGGATGCTACCAGAAAACTACTAGAACTAATCAATGAATTTGGTAAAGTAGCAGGATACAAAATTAATGCACAGAAATCTCTGGCATTCTTACATACTAATGATGAAAAATCTGAGAGTGAAATTAAGAAAACACTCCCATTTACCATTGCAACAAAAAGAATAAAATATCTAGGAATAAACCTACCTAAGGAGACAAAAGACTTGTATGCAGAAAACTATAAGACACTGATGAAAGAAATTAAAGATGATACAAATAGGTGGAGAAATATACCATGTTATTGGATTGGAAGAATCAACATTGTGAAAATGACTCTACTACCCAAAGCAATCTACAGATTCAATGCGATCCCTATCAAATTACCACTGGCATTTTTCACAGAGCTAGAACAAAAAATTTCACAATTTGTATGGAAACACAAAAGACCCCGAATAGCCAAAGCAATCTTGAGAATGAAAAATGGAGCTGGAGGAATCAGGCTCCCTGACTTCAGACTATACTACAAATCTACAGTAATCAAGACAGTATGGTACTGGCACAAAAACAGAAATATAGATCAGTGGAACAGGATAGAAAGCCCAGAGATAAACCCACACACATATGGTCACCTTATCTTTGATAAAGGAGGGAAGGATATACAGTGGAGAAAAGACAGCCTCTTCAATAAGTGGTGCTGGGAAAACTGGACAGGTACATGTAAAAGTATGAAATTAGAACACTCCCTAACACCATACACAAGAACTCAAAATGGGTTAAAGACCTAAATGTAAGGCCAGACACTATCAAACTCTTAGAGGAAAACATAGGCAGAACACTCTATGACATAAATCACAGTAAGATCCTTTTAGACCCACCTCCTAGAGTAATGGAAATAAAAACAAAAATAAACAAATGGGACCTAATGAAACTTAAAAGCTTTTGCACAGCAAAGGATACCATAAACAAGACCAAAAGACAACCCTCAGAATGGGAGAAAATATTTGCAAATGAAGCAACTGACAAAGGATTAATCTCCAAAATTTATATGCAACTCAATAACAAAAAAACAAACAATCCAATCCAAAAATGGGCAGAAGAACTAAATAGACTTTTCTCCAAAGATATACAGATTGCCTACAAACACATGAAAGAATGCTCCACATCATTAATCATTAGAGAAATGCAAATCAAAACTACAATGAGATATCATCTCAAACCGGTCAGAATGACCATCATCAAAAACTCTAGAAACAATAAATGCTGGAGAGGGTATGGATAAAAGGGATCACTCTTGCACTGCTGGTGGGAATGTAAATTGACACAGCCACTATGGAGAACAGTATGGAAGTTCCTTAAAAAACTACAAATAGAACTACCATATGACCCTGCATTCTCACTACTGGCCATATACCCTGAGAAAACCATAATTCAAAAAGAGTCATGTACCAAAATGTTCATTTTAGCTCTATTTACGATAGCCAGGACATGAAAGCAACCTAAGTGTCCATCAACAGATGAATGGATAAAGAAGATGTGGCACATATATACAATGGAATATTACTCAGCCATAAAAAGAAATGAAACTGAGTTATTTGTAATGAGGTGGATAGACCTGGAGTCTGTCATACTGAAGTAAGTCAGAAGGAGAAAAACAAATACCGTATGCTAACACATATATATGGAATCTAAGAAAAAAAAATGTCATGAAGAGATTAGTGGTAGGACGGGAATAAAACACAGACCTACTAGAGCATGGATTTGAGGATATGGGGAGGGGGAAGGGTAAGCTGTGATGAAGTGAGAGCGTGGCAGGGACATATATACACTACCAAATGTAAATTAGATAGGTAGTGGGAAGCAGCCGCATAGCACAGGGAGATCACCTCTGTGCTTTGGGATCACCTAGAGGGGTAGGATGGGGATGGTGGGAGGGAGGGTGACGCAAGAGGGAAGAGATATGGGAACATATGTATATGTATAACTGATTCACTTTGTTGTAAAGCAGAAACTAACACACCATTGTAAAACAGTTATACTTCAATAAAGATGTTAAAAAAATAATGAAATAGAAAGAAAATATACAATAGCAAAGATTTATAAAGCCAAAGTTGGTTTATGGAAATAAATAATAAATTTGCTAAGGGTGTGTGCAAGATTGTCAAGAAACACAGAAGAAACAAAATGGAACAATCATAAATATATGGAAATCAAACAACACACTCTTAAAGAACCTACAGACCAAATGAGAAATCACAAGGGAAATTAGTAAATATTTTGAGATAAATAAAAAGAAAAATAATAGTATGGAGATGTAGCAAAAGCAGTACTCATTGGGGAATTTATAACTGAAATCACCTACATTGAAGGAAGAAGAAAGTTCAATAACCTATCTTTACACCTTAAGGAACTAGAAGAAAAACTGATGCCAGCACATATAAGAAATAATAAAAATTAGAGCAGAGATAAACAAAACAGAGAATAGAAAAGCAATAAAGGAATTTAGTGAAACCAAAAGTTTGTTCTTTGAAAAGTTCAACAGAATTGACAAAACTTTAGTTAGAGTGACTGAAGAAAATAAAAAAGGGGAAAATTATTAAAATCACAATGAAAAATGAGTATAATACTATCAATCTTACAAAAATAAAAGGATTATAAGAGAATACTGTGAACAATTCTATGCCAACAAATTAAATAACCTAAATGAAATGAATAAATTCTGAGAAATGCACAAACTATCAAAACTGACTCAAGAAGAAATAGATAATCTGAACAGCTTTATAACAAGTAACGAGATTAAATCAGTAATTGAAACCTTCCATCAAAGGAAAGACCGGGACCAGATGGCTTTGTGACTAATTCTACCAGTCATTTAAATAGATAACACCAAATGCTTTTCAAACTTTTCCAAAAAATAGAAGGGAAAACGTCCTGACTCATTATCTGAGGCATCATTCTAATACCAAAGTAGACAAAGACACTGAATGAAAAGAGAACTGCAAGAATATTCCTTATAAATATAGATTCAAGTATACTAAACAAAATATTAGCAAACTGAATCTTACACCATATTAAAAGGATTATAAACCGTGATCAAGTGGGATTTATCCTAGGAATACAAGAGTGTTTCAACATACAAAAATCAATGTAATACCCACACTAATAGAATAAAGGGGAAAAAACACATAGTCATTCATGCATAAAAAAGCATTTGACAAAGTTAAACACCACTTTCATGATTTAAAACTGCAACAACAGCAACATGCAGAAAACTAGGAGCAGAATTGAACTTCCTTAACCTGGTAAAGGGCATTTTTACAAAACCCACAGGTAATGTCATATTCAATGGTGAAAGACTAAAAGCTTTCCCTCTGAGATCAGGAACATGACAAAGATTTCTGCTTTTGCTACTTCTATTTCATATTGGACCAGAAATTCTAGCCAGAGGAGTGAGGCAAGAAAAATAAAAGGGCATTTGCAAGAAAAATAAAAGGGCATTTGCAAAAATGCCCTTTACCAGGTTAAGGAAGTTCTATTCTACTCCTAGTTTTCTTAGTGTTGCTGTTGTTGCAGTTTTAAATAAAAGACATCACAATGGAAAGAAAGAAGTAAAATTATATCTATTTGCAGATGACATAATCTTATATATATGTTAGTGTGTTTCTATATACTAACAATGAACAATCTGCAAAGAAAATTAAGAAAGCAATTTTATTTACAATAGCATCAAAAAATAAAATACTTATAAATAAATTTAACCAAGGAGATGAAAGGCTTGTGCACTAGAAACTATAAAACTTTGCTGAAAAAATTAAATAATACACAAATAAATGGAATCATTCCATGTTTATGAATTAGAAGGCAATATTATTAAGATGGCAATATCTCAAAGTGATATACAGATTCACTGCAATTCATATCAAAATCCCAATGATCTTTTTGCAGAAATGAAAAAAAGTTTATCCTAAAATTCATATGAAATGGCAAGTGACCCCAAATAGTCCAAATCATCTTGAAATAGACCAAAATTAAAGGACTTACACTTCTCAATTGTAAAATTTCCTACACAGCTACAGTAATCAAAACAGTGTGGTACTGACATAAGATTAGATTTATAATTTAATGGAATGGAATTGGGAGTCCAGAAATAAAACCATACATCTATGACTAATTGGTTTTTTACAATGGTGCCAAGCCTATTTAATGGGACAAATGATAATCTCATCAACAAATGGTGTTGGGAGAATTGAATATACACAAGCTAAAGAATAAAGTTGGACCCTTACCTCGTGGCATATACAAAAATGTACTCAAATATGGTCAAAGATGTAAATTTACAGCTAAGACTATAAAACTCAAGAAAACAGGGATAATCTTTCCTGAATATGATTGTGGCTGTGGCTCTTCGATATTACAACAAAACATCGAAATTATAGGAAATGGATGCTGGATTACTAGCATGGCAGCTCAGGCAGAAGGAGAATTTTCACGGGGAAAAAAAAGGAAGCAGAAAAATGCTCCTAAACACAAAGGGGCTGCACTATGGAACCCATGACCAAGTCAATAAAAAGCAACTCCTGTCTCCCTTCCCCAGTCTCTCTGGCTTTCTTTTCTATTATCTACCTGCTTCATCCCAGCCAGAAGAGAGCCTGTAAGCTCCCCATCTGTCTTCAGAGCAAAAGAGCTTGGACACCAGGAAGAATAGGCTGTAAGAGCACTTCCTTGGTAGGGTGGCTCAGTGCCCTCACTCCTGGCTCCATTCCAGTTCAGCAGAATCTTGCTGTGGGATATTTACCCACTCCTTTGCAGGCCATAGAACTGTCCCAACTATGAGCAGTAGCTGCTCTGCCAACATGAGAAAGAGGCAGCAGTTTTCCTAGTTTTAGCTATGCACTCAACCCTTTGACGGCCCATACACAGCTCAGGCTTCATGCAATTATGCATTTAATAAATGTACTGAAGGAAAAGGGGAAAAATCATAAACAACAAAGAAAAAAATCGATAAAGTGGTCTTCACTATCAGGTGAAAAGGTAACAGTGAATGGAAGAAACTTTTAAAAATCATATATCTGATAAGGGTTTAGTATTCAGGATATATAACGAACCCTTACAGCTCAAAAACAAAAAGACAAATATACCAATTTTTTAAAAGTGGGCAAAGGATTTGTATAGACTTTTTCAAAAAGAGATATACAAATGGCTAATGAAAAGATGCTCAACATCATTAGTCATTGGGGAAATGACGATTATTTGTAGACGATTTCTTATAGAATTACCATCGTACCTATTACCAAACAATGATACAACTCTAGATAGGTTTAAGGATTTTCTTTTTATATTTTGTTGCTCAACTTTAATTTTGCTATGATACTCATTTCAAAATTATTTTTATGTAATCTAACTCAGGTCTCTTTTTATTCAGTGTAAACAATTTTATATAAAATTATACTGTTCATTCTTCACAGATCAGTTTTCATTGTTATTACATATAAAATATTCTTACAATAAATCTAAGAAATTATTGTCTTTTTCTAAAATTTAGATTCTTGTGCGATATTTAAAAAATAAACCATTGTTTTAAGCTTAGAAATGGTTTAGCATACATTAGTTTTCATTGAAATGGTATTTTTAAACCAAATTTTAATAGTAACTCAAGCTTTTATACATTTAGAACAATTATGATTTTTTATTTACCATACTTAATGCTAATTTATTTCTTATCTAGTCATGCAGATGGATCGATAAAGTTTTGGGATGCTTCTGCAAGTAAGTTTTAAGTTTCTCCTTATATTACAGGAAACACTTGGTTAATATTTACTGATAGCCATTTACCACTTTTTAGTTTGGACAGTTAATATTTTTGATACATATTTAGCATACACATACAGCTGTGTTACAAAAATGCATTTCCTATATTATTGAATCAGTTTAAAGTATTATCTCTACTGTACTATTCTTCTAAGATATAAACAGACACAACTGAAATCACTCTTTATCAGCAACTTATTATATTTATGAGGTAATGTACATTGGAAAAAGTACCAAACTTTGTCAGACTAACTCTTTGCAAGGAATTTCCTTCACCTCCTCAGTCTTAGAAAAGTGCTTTTATCCCACTAGTCTTCACTTTTCTTTGCCACTTGTCTACCAAGTCCGTGAGAATCAAAAGAAATAATTTGATAAATGTAAAAATTCTTTTGAGATCTTGAGAATTACATAATTTAAGGACTACAGGTACTCTGCTCAATGTTGAAGGGCATTCAAAGATTTAAGACTTGATTATACCCATACATACCTTTCAGAAAACGTACAGGGCAAACAATATGATAAGAACTGTAAATGCAGTACAACCCAAATTCTATTTGTTACCGGAAATGGGAGATTTATTTGAACCAGGTAGATCCAGGAAGGGTATTTTGATGGGGTGACATTTAATGTGAGTTCGGGGAGATACTTAAGATTTTGATAGTCAGGACTAGGAGGAGAAAAATAAGTGAGCAATGTCTCTAAGTTTCTGAGTTACCATCAAGATGGAGATAACTCTTTGGAAATAAGGATACAGAAGAGTTCTGGAAGTTTGGAGTTTGTTGGAACAGCAGGAAATTCAAGTAAAACTGTCTATCAGGTAGGGAGAACAGTCAAGAATGGTGACTAATGAAGAAGCAGCATAGAAGTGATACCTGAAGCTATAGAAGTGAACTGAGAAAGACTATGATAAACAGAAAAGCAGAGGGAAGAAGGTTGAACGTTAGTGATAATCTTCATCTGCAATCTAGAGTCCTTTAGCAGTGGAGCAAAGCATCAGCAGGAGAAAATGATTAAAAGATTTAAAGCCATGAAATCTGAGGTCCCTTTCTGACCTCACACAATAAAGATCAATTGTTCAGGGGGAAATTCCAAAGGACAACAGATTTTTTTATTTTTATGAACCTTTTCATGTAAATCTGAGTTTGTTCCACGAACACAGTTAATTGTATAGTGACATCTTTGCTTGTTTCCCACCACCTCAGAGTCACTCCTTAGCTTCTAAAAAGTGAGAAGACACTTTTAACACTCTAATGACTGAAGTGTGTACCACCCTTAAGCATGCACGATAATATTTTAAGAAGTTAATTTTTAAATAAAATATTATTTTATTACATTCAGAACATATGTTGCAAAGGTTTGCAGCATGTTTAATATTTTTACTGTAATCAATTATAAGGGCATATCTCCAAATCGATGGATGTCATTGGAGAAATATCACTTAATTTGCCAATTTTGTGGGATAAGGTCCAGTACAGGAAATGAGGTTATACCGAATTTGAAAGTTGAGTTTATGTTGATATGTGTACTGTTGACCTTGAACAACATGGGAGTCAGTTAGATTGACTGTGCCAACCCTCTACACAATCTGACCATAACTTATAGTTGGGGCATAATATATAGTTGGCCCTCACTATACACTATTTCTCTGTATCTGTGGTTCAACATCTGAGGATTCTATCAACCTCAGATTGTGTAGTACTGTAGTATTTACTACTGAAAATTATCTGAGAATAAGTGGACCCATGCATTTCAAACCCATACTGTTCAAGGGTCAACTGTATTGATCTTCAGTTGCTGAGTATTAAATTATCACAATTTAGCAGTTTAAAACAAAACCCATATACTGTCTCACAGTTTCTGTGTGTCATGAATCTGGTTCAGGTTAGCTGAGTTCTTTGCTCAGGGTCTCAGAGACTGCAGTTGAGGTCTTGGCTAGGACTGCAGTTTCACCTGCAGCTCAGAGTTCTGTTCCAAGCTTTTGTGGTTGTTGGCAGAATTCATTTTCTTGCAGCTTTAAAACTCGTGATTTGTTTCTTCAAGGCCAGCAAAGGAGTGTCTCTCTAACTTCAGGGAAGGCCCTGATCCCTCTTTTAAAGGGCTCACCTGATTCTGTCAGGCCTACTAAGGATAATCTCTGTTGATTAACTCAAAGTTAAATAATTATGTCTGCAATATTCTTTAATATTTCCATGTCACATCAGGCTTACAGAAAAATCATAAAAACATACTATGAAGTGTTGTATAGCCTTCAGCCAGATTCCCCAAATGTCAATGTATGCATGCGTTCCCTTCACCCGCCCTCCTACCCACATGCATGCTCTCAATCTAGCACTCGTTTGCTCCCCCCCCTCTCCCCTTCCCTCCCTGCTTCCTCCCTCCCCATCCCTCCTGTCCTCCCCCACCCTTTTAGTCTTCCTCTCTTCCCTCCATTTTCACACACAAACACACACACACACATAAATATATACATATATATATATATATAGCTTTTTATAATCATTTGAGAGTAAGTTGCAAACATCATGCTCCTCTAAAAATACATGCCCCACTAAATACTTCAGTGTATACTTCCTACAAACAAGGGCATTCTTTTACATAATCAAATTATAGTTATCAAAATCAGGAGCTTAATATTAATACAATACTATTATCTAACTTCCACATCTGACTCAGTTTTAGCCAGTTGTTCCAATATCTCTCATAATAAAAGAAAATCTAGGATTATTTGTTGGATTTAGTTATCATACCTTTTGAGTTTTCTTTAGTCTGGAATGGTTGATGAGTATTTGAAATTGACATTTTTAGGAGTTCAGGCCAGTTATTTTGTAGAATCTCTTTCAATTTGTGTTTTACTAATGTTTCTCATGATTAGGTTCAGATTATGCACTTTTGGCAGGAACTCCTAGATTTTTAGAATGTTTCTCAAGGATTCTTTGTAGAATCAGAGCTTTTATATAGCAGAGTTATCATCAGGTTCTAAAATGGAAATAATATTCCCCCAAATAAATATTCCCAGAAACAATTCACAAAACCAGACTTTTTAGAAATTACAACTGACCATTTCCTAACACAGAGCCACTCAGAGAAGATTCTTTCTAAAATAATCCAGATCATTGGACTCCCAATATTGCTAACTGGTACTGGTGAATTACAAATGTTTCTCATCTGAAGGAGTGTCTAAAAATTTGTTGAGAGAAATAAACCCTCAAAGAATAGAGAGAAGTAGGCTCAGTAGTTTCATTTAAAAGTTTCTGAGCCCAAGTATTTTTGTGAATAAACAAGGATAAAAATACTCACTTCGCAGGACTTTTCTGAGGAACTCATGAGACAATGCATACAAAGGTCCTACATGTTCTTTGGTATATAGTATATGTTCAATAAATTTTAATTTTTTCCCTATAGTCTTCCTCCAGCTAAATGGTACTGATATGAGAGCATGACATTGAATTATTCCTTGTTAAAATGTAGTTTATTTTGTTCAGTTGGGTTTTACTTTTGTGATTTAATACGTATATTTAAAAGGCTTCAGCAACACCTGAGTTAAGTTCAAATTAGAAGATAACTATGATTCAATATCTTATAGTAACACTGCAGATGCTGTACAAGCTAAAAACTTCAAAAGTGTTTGAAAAACAGAAGGTAGGAGAAGGAAAACAAACATGTGAAATTGTAGAGGAAGATCCATATGCCATTCAGATGATCTACTGGTGTCCAGAGAGCAGAATATTCTGTGTATCAGGAGTCTCTGCATATGTCATAATTTATAAATTCAGCAGACATGAAATTACAACAGAAATAGTGGTAAGTCATTTAAAATTTAACTTTCACACTTAGAGTTATTAAAAGAAAACAGTTATCATAGATCTTGACTAGTGCTTGATATGGTTTTAAGCCACCAAGAGTACAGTATCTGGCCAGTAATCCAATTCATACAATTTTTAATTGTTCTTGTTACTTAGTATAACATATTAAAAAACAGTTTGGCTTAAAATGACAAAAACAGTTCTCTATCAAAATTTAGTATTATTAAATAGGATAGATTATGCCTATAGGTTTTATATAGATAGTTACTGATTTATTTTATATATAAATGTCAAATTAATGCAAGCTTTGTTCTATATCTTTATTAAATTTTTTAAAATTTATCTTTTTGCCAACTAATTGCCGTAAATGATTATTTCTCAACTACAATAAGATTACTTTGAATGATTTTTTAAATAGCAACATATTTGTAGGGTGGAAATAATTATGGGGCTGCCTTATGTAATCTTAATTTTTAAACTGATGAAATAATTTAATTATTCAAAATAATGATGCTCTTATGGGATAAATTAAATCTAAATTAAGGCACCTATAGATAATGAGTCTTCTAAACCTAGTCCATTTTACCATTTTATCAGAAAATAAAGATTATCTATTAAAGGCCTATGTATAACTGTTTTTACCTCAACGGCTAAAATTAAACATTGCCCTTAAAGTATATATTAGTTAAAACCCAGGCTTTGGAGTCAGATAAGCCTACCTTTTAATTCTGGCTTTACCAATGAATACCTGTGTGATTCTGAACAAGTCACAAGGCCCATTAGTCAGTAGTACAGTCTGGGTAAGTCTCAACTTCATCACTCATATAACTTCCTGTGTAAATAAAATAGAAAAATAGAAAATAATCATAAACTAGAAATTGTAATGCCACTTTCATAGAGTTCTTGTGATGATTATATAAAGTCATTAGCAGAGTGTCTTAGTAAGCACTCAGTAATTGGTAATTGTTATTGTCACCAGAGGTTTTAAGTTTTAAGATAATTATGACATTTTGATAATATTGCTGTATTCACTACTCCATAATTACACTTTTTGTAAGCAATTGTTTTCAATCTCAAAAATGCTTATTTTTACATTGAAAAGTGAATGTTTATGTTATAAAATTGATTTTATTTAAGCATTGAATGCAGTCATAAAGTAATTTAAAAATATTTTCAGCTTTAAAAAAAGGGTTTGGATCACCTTTTTATTCCAGTATAAATTATCATATGTTTTTCATTAAGCAATTCTGACCAAGCTAATAAAATTATATAAGAGCTAAACTAATGAAACAACAAAAATATGGAATTTATTTTGGAAAATTTATACTGAAGTAATTCAAAGTCAAGATTGAGTGAAGGCTTTGTACAAATAACAATTTGTGTGTTGTGTGTGTGTGTTTTTACACACACACACATCCAATTTAGTTTCTTTCATTGGAATAACCATGACCAATTTCTCCTTTTATTTTATCATATATGGAATCGTAATTTATACTTTATCTTAAGGAATATTTATTATACAGAAAATTTATCGCCACTGGTAGATATTTTCTTATAATTCTGAAGAATTAAAAAACATTTCAGGGACTTCCCTGGTGGCGCAGTGGTTAAGAATCCGCCTGCCAATGCAGGGGACATGGGTTCAAGCCCTGGTCCAGGAAGATCCCACATGCTGCAGAGCAACTAAGCCCATGTGCCACAACTACTGAACCCATGTGCCACACAACTGCTGAAGCCCGCGTGCCTAGAGCCCGTGCTCTGCAACAAGAGAAGCCACTGCAATGAGAAGCCCGCACACCACAAAGAAGAGTAGCCCCCGCTCGCCACAACTTGAAAAAGCCCGTGCACAGCAACAAAGACCCAACACAGCCAAAAATAAATAAATTTATTTTTTAAAAAAATTTACAATTTTTTGTGAGTGCCATTGAATATTCTATATAATTTATTATTTAATTTAGTTTGGGGTATCTCAACTTTACTATGAATTGAACTAATTAATCTGAAAAAAATAATGAATAATTACTGAAAGAGTACCAGATATTTTAATGTGATTGCTATGAAAATCTAGGTTAAATCAAAACTTGATTTTTCTTTTTTTAAGTCATTAGAGGTACGACTTCAGTATGATATTGAAGATATTATTACCCCAGAACCAGAAACAAGTCCTCCATTTCCTGATCTCTCATCCCAGCTTCCTTCTTCAAGGAGTCTTTCTGGGAGCACTAACACTGTGGCTAGTGAAGGAGTAACAAAGGATAGTATCCCATGCCTCAAGTAAGAGTTGCTACCAATTTTTAAAACAATTTTACATGTTAATTGTATAATTCTTTGAAATTGTGCTAAATAAAATCATCCTTCTCTTTTATTAAGTTGTTGTCAAGTGGTCTACAGTCCACCAAGGGGTACCTTTGTCTTCTTTTTTGGAATATCTATGAAGAGGGCACAATATTTCCATTCTTCATTACTAATTAATATATTTCCTTCCCTGACCGACCCTAAAGAAAACATAGCTTTGATAGAATGGGAAAACGTTTGGCAGAGCAGAAACTTGCCACTTGCCTGGTACTTCTCAATTGATAAAGTATTTTTAGGGAACGTCTTCAGCCTTCTTGGAATCAAAAAAAAACCAAGTTTACTACAAGAATACTATCTCAGAAAAAAGGCTTTCTCTCATGGTTACCTGGATATTGCATAATATTTCAACTACGTTGTCTCAGTATATCTAAACAAAGTTTAGTGTCATGCTCAAATAAAACTTAAAGTTAATCAAGCCTATAGTAATGTTTATCTTGTTTTTATGCTTTCTGGTAATAGGGTACAAAAGAATGCAGTTTCCTTAAGTTACCACTTACTGCTTCTACATCGTCAAACCAAATGTTTCTAGTATTAGCTGGTTGGAGAATTGAGCCTAAGCAAGGAATTTCTCTGAGCCTCATATGAAACTATCTGAGTCTGCTACTCAAGGAAGTGTGGATAACTAGGTTCCTCATTTCTTTTAAAAAAAACTTATGGAAAATTTAAAGATGAGGTTTCAGGAGAAAATTAGCTTACCATACAATTAACAGTTGCTATACTTTTGTACTCATTGCTTCTGCCGCGCACCCCAAATTTTTCTTGTGAAATTAAAAAAGGAAGTATAAGTAGGCATTACTAAGAGAAAAATCTGTGAAGGGGAAACAAAATCATTAAACTTTAGCAAATGGAAATCTTTCATAATGTTATAATTTTACACATTTAATTTTTCCTTCATATCACTTTGCTTCACTTAATTGATTTATATTAAAATGAAAGACAGAAAGTGAACAAAAAATTAAAGCTTAAGAAAGCACTGTAGATTGATTTATCAGCTAAGAAGACCCATCACTAAAGTGGGTCCTGCAATGACCTGAGTATTTTTCTATAAAATTAAAAAATATAAAAGATAGGGATAAAAGAGAAAAACCAGTAAAATCGGCAGAACTCTGGTAGTGGAGATGAAGTAAACAATACCATGTGTTGTAGCATTTAATGCTGACTTGTAAAGTAGTAGTGACAATCTTAAGGATTATCAAGAGAACCAAAGGGATTCCGTATAATCCTATATGTATATAAGCTCCAAAGGACCAAGCAGCAGAAGTATATTATTCTTTGAGTTACAGTATATTACAAGTGGTTCTTGAGTTGCATATAATCTATGCTTTACTAAATTATATGTTGGCATCCATCCCTAAATGACTTTCCTTTGCTGGATTTAGATATCCATATACGTAAGCTAATAAAAAAGCCTTTCAACACTGCCAGCTTTTCATTTTTAGCAATATTACAATTCTTATCAATATACACATGTTTGTGCAATTATCTGATTTTCTTTTGACTTTGTATGAGGTCATCATAGGCCTCATTAGGAGGATGAGACTTAAACCAAATGTAGATGAGGGAGTTTTCTGAAGAATATCTGGTGGAAGAGTATTCCAGGCAGCAGGAACAGCTAGAGCAAAGGCCTTAAAGTGCCTGGCATATAAGGAGGTCAGTGTAGCTAGAACAAAGAAAGGATGGTGGGTGTAGAGGACAGGGTAGTAGGAGATGAAGTCAGTTAGGTAATAGAGGGCAAATTATAGGCCATAGTAAGGACCTTGGCTTTTATTCCTAATTAAATGGGGATGATTATAGGGTTTTAAATACAGAAGTGATATGATCAGACTTAAATTTTAAACTGGTCACTTTGGTCACTATGGTGAAGGTAGATTTGGGGATGGAAGGGAAAGGTAAAAGATGGGAGACCAACAAGGAGGCTATTGCACCTACCTAGAGATAATGTTAAGGTCTGGCAGATTCAGCAAAACAGAACAAAACAAAACAGAACAGGATACACTAATTTGAATTTCAGAGAAACAATGAACATTTTTAGTATCAGTATATCCCAAATATTGCTAGGGAAATACAGTAAAAACAAACAAATAAACAAAATCAACTCATTATTTATTGTTTATTTGAAATTCAGATTTAAATGGATATCCCATATTTTTATTTGTCAACTGTAACTAGGATGGTAGCAGTACTAAAGTATTATAAAAAGTGGTCAGCTTCTGCATATATTTTGAAGGTAGTACCAATACATTTGATAATTGGTTGGATGTGAGATATGAGATGTAAGGTATAAGAATATTAGTCAAGGATTACTTTAAGTTTTTTTAACTCAATAACTAGAAGGATGAGTTGCTATCAGCTGGAATAGAGAAGGCTGCAAGTGGAGCAAATTTATAGAGAAAGCAAGAATTCAGGTTTTGAATATGTTGAACTCTTAAGTTGGGTGGTAGATTAATGGTCATAGTTCTTATTGTTATGCATTATAATTTACATATATGTAACAAATATTATGTAAGAAAAATAATTAAATAATAAAAATTATTATTTTTATTATCTATCACAAGAGAAAAAAGAACTGATGAAAGCCAGATGAAGTTGTGGATCTGACTGAAAAACTACTTAAAGGAAAGAATAAGAAATCACAAGTGTCTTGGTTTATTTTGAGAAAGTTAGAGAAGATACTGCCTACCTGCATAATGTCCTCAGTGCCTGGTGTTGTATATTTCTGTAGGAAGATTTGTTGTAAATTCTGAAAATAAGCGTGAACATACATATTTGAACTGTATATGATGCAATTACTTTTTCTCTCTTTTCTAGTGTTAAGACACGACCAGTGCGGATGCCTCCAGGGTATCAAGCAGAACTTGTTATTCAGTTGGTCTGGGTGGATGGTGAACCTCCACAACAGATTACTAGCCTTGCTGTAAGCTCGGCATATGGAATGTAAGTAGCTAAACAGTCTTCTAATTTGTATTATTTATCTGATATGTTTTATTTTTTAATTTATTTATTATTTTTATTTTTTGGCCGCGTTGGGTCTTCATTGCTGCGTATGAGCTTTCTTTAGTTGCGGTGAGTGGGGGCTACTCTTCGTTGCGGTGCGTAGGCGGCTTCAGTAGTTGTGGCTCGCAGGCTCCAGAGCACAGGCTTGGTAGTTGTGGCACACGGGCTTAGTTGCTCTGCGGCATGTGGGATCTTCCCGGACCAGGGCTCGAACCTGTGTCCCCTGCATTGGCAGGTGGATTCTTAACCACTGCGCCACCAGGGAAGTCCCTATCTGATATGTTTGATATATTTAAATGTTTATTTTAAAATACTTAAGTGAAATCCTAAAAATGGAAAGAAGCCCTTACCTGGATTTTTATTAGATTGAAAATGGTACTAAGAAAAATAATAATTTAAATATAAACTGTGATTCTATGTTCTTTCTTGATGTTAAACTTTAATAGTATCCCCACTATTTTTTTAATGTTGTTGGGAGGTTGTTAGGATGTTAATACACTCATACATTTTTGTTTGTTTGCTTTGTCTTTTCTATCCTTTCCACCCTTGTGTTTCTATACTTTCCATCCTTGTGTTTCATTTTTGGATACTTTCTTCTGACTTGTCTTTAAAAGTTCACTAATTCTTCAATGGTGTCTAATCTAATGGTAGATTGACTCATGGAGTTCAATTTCAGTTATTTTTTAGTTCTAGACCTTCCATTTGGCTCTTTTTAAAGCTTTCTGTTATCTTCTTAAATTATCACTCTTGTCTTTTATTTCCTTGAACATGTTGAATGTAGTTACTTAAAATGTATGTTTGATAACTCCATAACTGGTTTCTATCTTAGCATTTGTCTTGGTTTCTGGTCACATTATATTGTCTTTATGTAACCTACGTTTGCTTTTTGATTTTGTTTCCATTTTGTTTTTTTAATCCAACGTTATATGAACGTTATATACTCCCATATATATATATGAACATTATAGAGATAATTTGAGGTTCTAAATGATGTTATCATTCTCCAAAAAGTATTTTTCATTTCCTCTGACAGGCTAAACTAAGAGTCAGTAGAAAGTGCAGAACAGCAAAATCCAGTCAGACATCCTATCTTTGAAAGTTGGATTGTATTCCCTTTAAAAGCTAATTTAGTTCTAATTAATCCTTATTCCTAGGTTGTTGCCCTGCATAGAAGTTGTACCAAATTCTACTCCCAACAGGAATGTTTGAGAATACCTGATTCCCTACAACCTTTCTAACAATAGTATATAACCAAACTTTTAATCCCTGTCATTTTAAGTAAAAGGAAGTATATTATTATAATATTAACACTTTCCTTGTATCTTAAGTGAAATTGGACATCTTTTTCTCTACTGTGACATTTCTGTTTCTATTCTTTGTCCATTTTTTGGCAGAGTTGTTGTCTTTGTCTTTTAGATTTGTGAAAACTGTTTACATAGTAAGTAAGTTAGCTTTCTCTGTGATGTAAGCTACAGATATTTTCCTTTCTTTTGTTTCTTTTATGACTTTGTTTAGGATGGTTTTTTCCATGCAAAAATTTAAATTTTTAAAATTTAATATTTAAATTCTATTTTTTTCTTTTATGGCTCTGGATTTTGTGTCATACTTAGAAAAGCCTTTTTCACTTCAAGATAATGAAGAATATTGTCTTATATCTATTGTTTCTTTAATATATTTAAGTCTTTATCTGGAGTTTATTTAGGTATAAAGTATGAAATAGGGATTAAACTTTATTTCTTACCTGATGACTGAGTTATGCCAATACCACGTTTTCCTGGATATTTCATCTTTCCCCTCTAAATTTGGAATCATCTTTTATCAAATAATACATTAAAAATATATATTTGGCTCTATTTCTATACTTCCCAGTCTGCCCCTAAGCTAAACCTCCAAGAGAGCTCCAAGAGAACTCCTTGAAGCCAGCTGAAAGGGTGAATACCTGAAAAAAAAAAACTGTGTTCCTAGAATTTGGGGGCGTGGGTAGAAGATGTATGTGAATATGATATTGGGAGCTTGCTTCTTGGCTGAAAAATTATTTGGTAGGAAAGCTGGCAGGAACAGTCCATGGATAAGGGGAGGAAAGGAAGGGAGTGTGGGACAGCTTATAATCCCATTGTTTGATATGGCAAGAATATATGCTTATCTTTTAACCCAGGTAGTTACCATGGAAGTTGGCTGAGCTCAAGCCATTTTCAGGGTTCCCTACTTAGAGACTGACCTGCAAAAGCAAGGCAATGCCAAAATTAAGAGCTATGAAGGTGTATTGCCAGGTTCAGGAGCTGAAGGTTGTTGGAATAAGTAAGTCAGTTAGAGAGCATGTTTCCCTTGTAAAGTTACTGTGGGGGTGACAGTCATTACAAAGCCTCTGAAGAACTTACACTTGTATGAGAAAGCTTGGACACCTGCCTCATAGATACCCTCAAGTGCCAAAAAACTCCAGTTCAATTGGCTATCCATGTAAATTCCACCAGAGTTTTAGGAAATAAGTAACAACAGTACTTGTTTTCTTTCTGAGAACTTATTTCTCTTTCTGAGAATTGTGAAAGAAAAAAATCATATTCCTCTCATTTTATGAGGCCAACATAACCTGATGTCAAAACTTGAAAAGGGATTGGATCAAGATGGCAGAGTAGGAGGATGTGGAACTCACCTCCCACCACAAACAACTCAAAAATTCACTTACATGTGGAACAAGTCTCATGGAACTGGAAACTGTCAGAAGAACTCCTATACAACTAAAGCTGCAAGAACGATTTCCATGTAACTGGGTAGGATGGAAAAAAGTTATAGGGTTGGGACCTCCACCCTGGGTAGGGATCTGAAAGGATGAGAAGGTCTGCACCCCTGGATCCTTCCCCTGTGGAGTGAGTAGGTCAAGCCACAGACTGGAAGTCCCAGTCCTGGGGCCCTACAGAGAGGAGACAAGTCCCTTTGGCTGTAGAGATAACTTCCTGCCAAAACTGAATCAAGAGGAAACATAATTTGAACAGACTGATCACTAGAAGTGAAGTAGAATCTGTAATTAAAAAAACAAAAATAAACAAACAAACAAAACAACCTCCCTGCAGCAGAAGTCAAGGACTAGATGGCTTCAGTGGGGAATTCTACCAAAATTACAAAGAAGAATTTATACCTATCCTTCTCAAACTATTCCAGAAAATTGAAGAAGAGGGAATACTCCCAAATTCATTCTATGAAGCCACCATCACCCTGACACCAAAACCAGACAAATACACTACAAGACAAGAAAATTATAGGCCGATATCGCTGATGAATACAGATGCAAAAATCCTTGACAATATATTAGCAAACAAAATCCAACAATATGTAAAAAGTATCATACAACATGATAGAGTTGAATTCATTCCAGAGTCACAAGGATGGATGGTACAACATACACAACTCAATCAATATGATACACCACATTAACAAAAGGAAAGACAAAAACCATGTGATCATCTCAGTAGACAAAGAAAAAGCATTTGACAAAATTCAATATCCATTTATGATAAAAACTCTCATCAAAGTGGATATAGATGGAACACATCTCAACATCATAAAGGCCATTTATGACATACCCACAACTCACATAATACTCAGTGGTTAAAAGCTAAAAATTTTCCTATTAAATTCAGGAAGAAGACAAGGATACCCACTTTCACCACTTCTATTCAACATAGTATTAGAAGTCCTAGCCACAGCAATCAGGCAAGAAAAAGAAATAAAAGGTATCCAAGTTGGAAGGGGAGAGGTAAAACTGTCACTATTTACAGGTGACATGATACTGTGTATAGAGAACCCTAAAGTCTCCACCCCAAAACTATTAGAACTAATAAATGTATTCAGCAAGGTCACAGGATACAAGATTAATATACAGAAATTTGCTGCATTTCTATACACTAATAATGAAATATCAGAAAGAGAAAATTTTAAAAATCCCATGTAAAATTGCATCCAAAAAAAAAAAAAAACCTAGGAGTAAACTTAACTGAAGAGGTGAAATACCTATATGCTGAAAGTATAAAACATTGATGTAGGAAATTGAAGATTATTCAAAGAAACAGAAAGATATCCCATGCTCTTGGATTGGAAGAATTAATATTGTTAAAATGGCCATACTACCCAAAGCAATCTACAGATTTATATGGAACCAGAAAAGACCCATAATTGCCAAAGCAATCCTGGGGAAAAAAAACAAGGCATACCCTTCCAGATTCTATACTATACTACAAATCTACTGTGATCAAAACAGTGTGGTATTGGCACAAAAATAGACATATAGAACAATGGAACAGAATAGAGAGCCCAGAAATAAACCTACACACCTATAATCAATTAATCTATGACAAAGGAGGTAGGAATATACAATAGAGAAAAGACCATTTCTTCAACAAGTGGTGTTGGGAAAGCTGGACAACTGCATATAAAACAATGAAATTAGAACATTCCCTCACACCATATACAAAAATAAACTTAAAATAGTTTAAAAACCTGAATGTAAGACGTGACACCAAAACTCCTAGAAGAGAACATAGGCAAAATATTCTTTGACATAAAGTATAGCAATATTTTCTTTGATTAGTCTCCCAAGGCAAAAGAAATCAAAGCAAATGTAAAAGCTTTTGCACAGCAAAGGAAACCATCAACAAAATGAAAAGACAACCTATGGAATAGGAGAAAATATTTGCAAACTATGCCTCCAACAAGGGGTTAATATCCAAAATATACAAACAGCTCATACAACTCAATATCAAACATACACACACACACACACACACACACACACACACACACACACACACACACACCATCCAATTTTTAGAATGGACAGAAAACCTAAATAAACATTTTTCTAAAGAAGACATACAGATAGCTAACAGGCATATGAAAAGATGCTCAGCATCACTGATTATTAGAGAAATGCAAATCAAAACCACAATGAGGTATCACCTCACACTAGTCAGAATGGCTATTATCAAAAGGTCTACAAATAATAAATGTTGGAGAGGATATGGAGAAAAGAGAACCCTTGTACACTGTTAGAGAGAATGTAAATTGGTGTAGCTGCTATGGAAAATAGAATGGAGGGTTCTTAGAAAACTAAAAGAACTACCATATGATAAGCAATTTTCTGGTGTATATCCAGAAAAAATGAAAACTAATTTGAAAAGATACATGCACACCAATCAATGTTCATAGCAGCACTATTTATAATAGCCAAGACATGGAAGCAACCCAAGTGCCCATCAATAGATGATTGGCTTAAGAAGATGTGGTACATATATACCATGGAATATTACTCAGACATAAAAAAAGAATGAAATACTGCCATTTGCAGCAACATGGATGGGCCTAGAGAATATTATGCTTGGTGAAATAAGTCAGAGAAAGACAAATACTATATAATATCACTTGTAGAATCTAAAAACTATACACACGAATCTTATACAAAACAGAAACAGACTCACATACATAGAAAACAAATGTGTGGTTGCCAAAGGGTAGAGGGAAGAGGGGAGGGACAAATTAGGAGAATGGGATTAACAGACACAACTACTATACATGAAATAGATAAGCACAAGGTTTTTACTGTATACCACATGAAATTATATGTAGTATCTTGTAATAACCTATAATGGAATATAATCTACAAAAAACCCAAATTACCATGCTGAAACTAACACAATACTATAAATCAACTATAGTTGAATTAAAAAAATTTTTAATTAAAAAATAAAAACTTGAAAAAAGCATTACAAAAAGTGAAAATTATAAGTCCATATCATACATGAACATAGATACAAAAATCCCAGTCAAACTATAAATAAATGTAGCAATAAAAATATCATAATCGAGTTTGGTTTATACCAGGAATGCAAGGTTTGTTCAACATTTAAAATGAATCAGTGTAAATCATCACATTAACAGGATAATGTAGAAAGCCATAATGATTAAGCCGTAGATGAGAAAAGCAAAATAAACATTTACTAACAACTAACTAAAACAAGAAGGGAATTTCTTTAGTGTGATATATGGCAGCAAATATTATTCATACTTAAAAATGTTAAAAGCTTTACCTCTGGCGTAAAAACAAGACAAAGATGACTGCTGTGACCACTTCTATTTTCATTGTACTGAGAAAGGTAAATAAATCAGTCGTATGGATTGGAAACAAAGGAAATGTAAAAAAAAAAAAATCATTTAGCAGATAAATTATTAGAATTAGCAATTGAGTTTAACAAGGTTACTGGATACAGAGTCCAAGTAAAAAATAGATTATATTTTCATATACTTACAAAATAAACTAAAATTGTGTAAAGATTTCATCTACAATAAAATAAAAATAATAAAAGATCTAGGAATAAATCTAATAAAAGATATTTAAGACTTCTACCCAGAAAACTATAAAACTTAATATAAATTTAAGAACCTAAATCATGGAATGAAAAATTCAGTAGTAGTGTAAAGATGACAATTTTTCACAAATTGATCTGTAGATATACCAGAATACCAATATAAATTTCAGTTGATTTTTTTCCCCTTCTAAAATGTACAGAGAAATGCAAAGGGCCACAACTAGCTGAGACAGTATTAAAGAAAAACAGAATTAGAAGACCACTCTACTTGAAAACAAGACTTACTAAATAAAGCTGTATTAGTCATGACAGTGTTCTTATTGGTGCAGGATAGACAAATAGACCCAATGAACAGAATAAAGAGCTCAGAAATAGATCCAAGCATATTTAGCCAAATTGGTTCTGCAGAGCAATGGAAGAAATGACAGGTTCCCCACCACCCAATAAGTAGTACAAAGTCAATTGAATAATTATATAGAAAAAATGAAATTTGACTCTTCCACTGTACACAAAGATTCTAGAAAGTGTAATAGGAGAGTTTCTTCATAATACTTTGGTTAAGGAATTATTTCTTAAACAGTACTCAAAAAGTATAAACCATAGAGGAAAACATTAAGAATTTCTTGGAAAAAAATGGCACAATTAAGAGAGTGAAATGGCAGGACAAGGAAGATATATTTGGATTAATTTTATCTGACAGTGGACTCCTATCCAGAGTGTAAACAGTATCATCAATAGGAAAAATATAACTCGATAGCAAAAAATCAGAAGAAATTTGAACAAACATGTCATAAAAGAGAATATCTAAATGACAAATATATTTTCATATTTATATGAAAAGGTACACCATTACCATTGGTAATGTTGGTAGTGTTTACAACGATATTGGGTATCAAGAACTCTCAAACACTGCTAAGAGGGTAAATTGGTGAATCTACTTTATAGAGTTGTTAACTTTATTTACTTCATTTTAGCATACCTATGTATGCATGCCCTACAACCCAGAAGTTTCATTTCTAGGTATATACCCAATGAAATGCAAGCACGTATGCACCAAATGACAGTAGCATTATTTGCAATGGCAGTATTATATTTATAATAGTCCCAAACTACAAACAAATGACCATCAGAGTAGACTGAATAAATAAATTGTATTATATTAATCCAATTGAATTCTACAGCAATGAAAGTGAATTAACTTCATTTATGTGCAACAGTATTCTAGAAAAAAGTGAAACATTTATCAACAGCAAGAAAAACTGATTTTTGGTGTAGGAAGTCAGATTTGGGGAGATGGGAGAGGAGCAAAAATCAGGAGATGCACAAGACAGCTGCTGGTAACATTCTATTTCTTGATGTGTAGTGGTAATTATTTAAGGTTGTTCACTTTGTGATAATTCATTGAAGTGTACAATTTCATTTATGTGTCTTATACTTGAATTAAAGAGTAAAATATAAAGTTTTTTCAAATAATTGAGTAATTTTATTTCTAGAAATTTATCCCATAAATATACTCAATATTTGAATGCAAAGTAATTTATAAAGGATATTCATTATTGTGGTGTTAATAGCAAAAGACTAGAAGCAACCTTGTTGTCTGTAACAAAATTCTAGGTAAATAAATTAGAGTACACACAAATATTTTGCAGCTATTTAAAAAACTAGCTTTCTATGAATTTATATAAATAATTACCAAAATATATAGTAAACTTTATAAAATCAAGATTCGTGATATTATTTGCACCAGGCAAAATTTGTTTATCTGTAATATGCTATAAACATCCAGAATACATTTCTATATGCTGTAAACTTCCAGAATACATTAAAAATTTCTGTAAATTGATATGAAAAATAACCCAATCAAAAGTAAGCAGTTTTAAGGGCTTCCCTGGTGGCGCAGTGGTTGAGAATCCGCCTGCTGATGCAGGGGACACGGGTTCGTGCCCTGGTCCGGGAAGATCCCACATGCCGCGGAGCCGCTGGGCCCGTGAGCCATGGCCGCTGAGCCTGAGCGTCCGGAGCCTGTGCTCCACAACGGGAGAGGCCACAACAGTGAGGCCCGCATACCACAAAAAAAAAAAAAAAAGTAAGCAAAGTATGTAAACAAAAGAAATACAAATGGCTAACAAACCTGAAAAGATTCTCAACTTCACTAACAACAAGGAAAAAGAAAACTGAAATAACAAAACAGTGATTTTTGCTTATTATATGAGCAAATTTTTAAAGATTACTAGTATTTTCTGTTAACAGTGTCAGAAAGTGGATCCTCACATATAAATGTATTTTATTTTTTTAAATAAAACTAAGCATATCTTTTGACTCTCAAAATCTAATCTTACTGAAATTTTAATAATTTCTGGAGACTGTCACTTATGCACAAAGTTTGTTGAAAGATGTTCTTTGCATCATTATATATAATAGCAAAATATTTGGAACCCATGTAAAAGTCCATAACTAGGAAGATACTTTTTTTAATGTTACTTTTATACTATAGAATACAATGCAAATGTTAAAAAACACAGCAAGGAAATACCTCTTAGGCATATTTTAGTGAAAACAAGAAAGTTATAGAACAAATATCTACTTGTTAAAATATAGAAAAAGGCCAAGAAGATATAAACAAAACTGTTCATGGAAGTAATCTGAAAAGGGGATTGGCATACAGTGGGTTGATTTAAGGGAACTTTCATTTTATCGTTATTGTTTGAATTTTTTAAAGTAAGAATACTTTCAAGTGTAATTTTTTTTTTTTTTGCGGTACGTGGGCCTCTCACTGTTGTGGTCTCTCCCATTGCGGAGAACAGGCTCCAGACGCGCAGGCTCAGCGGCCATGGTTCCCGGGCCTAGCCGCTCCGCGGCATGTGGGATCCTCCCTTACCGGGGCACGAACCCGTGTCTCCTGCATCGGCAGGAGGACTCTCAACCATTGCGCCACCAGGGAAGCCCCAAGTGTAATTTTTAAAACTTAAGAAAAAACAAACAAAAAGAAATAGCACTGTGCCTCTGAAAAGTACCTTCTTTTGGGAGTTGAGGGTGTGAGGTGGTGAGAATCATCAGATATTAAAAAGGACTATAAAAGCTTGGACCTTTGAAAATAATTACTCCTTAGAATTCAGGGGGGGAAAAGCACTACCCTCATTCAGTTTATATTCTAGTCAGGGTATTTAATAATGGAAATATTAATATACTGTGACTTGAAAGTCATTTAAAAGAGTAAATATAGAAATTGATAGAATGCAGCAAAGTGAGAGAACAAAATGAGTGTAAAAAAGAGCGTGAGAAATCAAAGTCATTGAAGGAATCTTATGAGAAGATAAAGTGTGACTACTTGACTTTTATTCCAAAGATAAAAGGAATTATGTTGAGTCAGCTTTTCTATTATTATCAGCTGTTTTTCCTCCCATCATTTCCAGAGGATACAGAAACATGGAGCTTTGATAATTAGGCTTAGTAGAGAGCTCTGTTTTTTTGTTTGTTTTTACTAAGATAGTCTAGTATAGAGTTAAGAAGCATTAACACTAGAGTCAGATTCTTTGAGACTCAAATCCTAATTCTGCTTCTTTCTAGCTGTTGGATCTTAGAAAAGTTACTTAAGCTTTTTGTGCTTAGTTTTTTTTTCTGTAAAATGACAAAATGTTGAGAGGATTAAATAAATGTATTAATACATATAAAGTATAATCTGTTAGGCTTAGAGCAGTATATACATGACATATTCAAAATAGAATAATTTGAGGAGTTTTTATAAATTGATCATTTATCTAGGATGTAGAGAAACAACATGAGGTAATGTGCTCCAGAGCTAGAAAGAACAGTACTTTATTACCACCTGTCAAAGAATAACTCAAAGACATACTTAATTGTTACCACATTATTTACTTGAATACAAAGTAAACCAATAGGTCGATTTTGTCTAATACATACAAAAAAGAATTTATATATGATAAAGGAGAAAGCAGAGAAAGAAAAACCACAGACACTTTCTAAATAATGAACTTTGCGTTTTCCATTAAAATGGTAATGGGTTAACAGCTAACAAAGAGACCAGTCAAGGTATTTGCTTTTGGGCAGCTGTATGACTCATCAACTAATCCAGTTTTAGTTATATATGGCTTCTCCAGAAGACCTTAGCTGTTTAATTTGTGACCTATATGTAAAAGTCATTTTCTGCATTATGTTTGTCATCATTTAGGAATACTTCCATCTGAAATATACCAGGTCTGTACCATTTTTCTTGTTAGAATTTCTCAATTCCACCCTTTTGGTCAAACTCAACCCCCTCAACTGACTGACTATGAGGGCCTCAACCTCTTTATGAAGCAGATAATTTGTTGAATAGTGCCCCAGATCAGTGATTTTGTAGCAGCATTTAAGTACCTGGATATCAGACATAAAAGAAGGAGAAAAACATAAGGACAATCGTAATTATTATAAAAAAGATTTGAAACCACTTGCTGTCCAGTATCCTAGTTGGCCTAAGTCTAACCCAGACAGTAAGTCCCAAGGATTAGTGTAATCAAGTTTAGCTGAGTAGCCCTATTTTCCCATTGATTATTAATTGTTCTGCTCTTTTGAGGAATTTACCAAAGGTCAACTCTTAAGTCAGAAACTTTGCAAGATTAAGATTTTCCCCTCTTACAAGCTAGTTAATTAGCCTTGCCACACTTTTGTGTGTATATTGACAGAAGACAGGCATGTGTGTCAGAGACAAAGAAAGTTTATTACTGATAGCAAAACCAGCAGCTAGAGCAACATCTTGCATCAGTTCCTGACCCTCAGTCCCAACATGTTAACATGGTGAGGGACAGAAGGTTCCTGCATGTGCAGTGGTATAACAAGAGAAGAACACAAGTTTTTAAAACTCAGATCTGAAAATAGTTCTGCTGGTGGTCTATCCATTCTCCCATCTGGAGAAAGAAACCTTATCTTTACTCTGGAATGTAAGAAAATCTTCTCTGGGGAAGAAAGGGAGAGGTCTTTATCTTTACTCCCCTGGAATGTCTTCAGGGAGGGAGCTACCTCTAAGCCTGGGATGTCTGGGAATGTTATACAAACGTCCTTAACTTGGCTGTAAATGCCTTCACTAAGAAGACCCAGAGGATTAACAGGGAAATATTCATGGAGAATGGTCTATAAACAACAGTGTGATGTGGTACCTATTGTAATTTACTCAATTTGGTTATGTTAGTCTGTGAGGCCCTTAAAGCTTGAATTGTTTTACTTGCCATTTGAGTCTGTGATCAGAGATAATTCGTAGATCTCTCCTTTTTCTTTAGGAATTGTTTTTATTGCTGTAACAGAGATTCTTGTAAGAACCTTTGAAATCTAGATTTGGGGGTATATTACCATATTGGATTTTTTTTTTTTTTTTTTTTTTTTTTTTTGCTGTATGCGGGCCTCTCACTGTTGTGACCTCTCCCGTTGCGGAGCACAGGCTCCGGACGCGCACAGGCTCAGTGGCCATGGCTCACGGGCCCAGCCACTCCGCAGCATGTGGGATCCTCCCGGACCGGGGCACGAACCCGTGTCTCCTGCATCGGCAGGCGGACTCTCAACCACTGTGCCACCAGGGAAGCCCTGGACTTTTAATACGTTGTGAGTAACTGAGGGTTTTTCTCTGAACTTGGAAAGATAACAAATTTAAGAGTTGAAAAATGATCTATATCACTGTGTATTTCTTAAGAACAAGGACATTCTTTTACAGGATAAGTATAGTACATTCCCAGAACAGAATCAAATCCAGGCTCTTACATCTTAGTTTTCATTTCTTAATTTCCTTTAATCTGGGATAGTTCCTCAGCATTTGTTTTTTTTTTTACTTTGATATTTTTCAAGAGTACAGACCAGTTATTTTGTTTAATGTACTTCAATTGGAGTTTGTCTGATACTTTCTTGTGATTAGAATCAAATTAAGCATTTTGGCAGGTATAGCACAGAAGGCAGTGTCTTCCTTAGTTTGTCATATCAAAAGGCACTTGAAAATAGTTTATCTTAACATTAGTCGTGATAATTTTGATTGTTTGTTGAAGGTGATGCCCACTAGGTTTCACCGTTGTAACGTTATTATTTTCCTTTGTAAATGGTAAGTAATTTATGGGGAGATTTGTGAAATTATGTAAAAATTTTATCCAAGTTTCACTCATTAGTTTTAGTATCCATTGGTGATTTTCTAACTCCATTATTTCCTCTAAATTTATTCATAAGCATTTTACTGGTTAGAGAGTATAACCTCCTATCTTATATAGATATTTACTTATTCATTTGTTTATATCACTATGGAATCATGAATTTCTATTTTATTCAATGAGATAAGATCTGTTATTATCATTTGTTATTGTGATGCTCAAATTGTTCCAGATTCAGCCCTATGGGACCCTATCAAGATGGCTTCTGTGTCCTTTTGATACATACCTATCATTTTTTGAGCAGGTTCTTATTTTCTCGTGCTCCATAATGTTTCATATTTATCTTTTTTTTCTTTTTGTGACTGGTTTATTTTCACTTAGCATTATGTGCTCAAGGTTTATCCATGTTGTGGCATATTGCAGAATTTCCTTCCTTTTTATATTTTTATATTTATATATTTTTAATTGAAGTGTAGTTGATTTACAATGTTGTGCCAGTCTCTGCTGTGCAGCAGTGACTCAGTTATACACATACAGACATTCTTTTTCTAATATTCTTTTTCATTATGGTTTATCACAGGATATTGAATATAGTTCCTGTCCTATACAGTAGGACCTTGTTGTTTATCTGTCCTATGTATAATAATTTACATCTGCTAATCCCAAACTCCCAGTCCTTCCGACCCTCCTCCCCCTCCTGCTTGGCAACCACAAGTCCGTTCTCTATGTCTGTGAGTCTGTTTCTGTTTCCTAGGTATGTTTATTTGTGTCCTATTTTAGATTCCACATGTAAGTGATATCATATGGTATTTGTCTTTCTCTTTCTGACTTACTTCACTTAGTATGATAATCTCTAGTTGCATCCATGTTGCTGCAAATGGCATTGTTTCATTTTTTATGGCTGAGTAGTATTCCATAGTATATATGTACCACATCTTCTTTATCCATTCATCTGTCAATGGACATTTAGGTTGTTTCTGTGTTTTGGCTAGTGTGAATAGTGCTGCTATGAAAATAGGAGTACATGTATCTTTTTAAATTATAGTTTTGTTCAGGTATATGCCCAGGAGTGGGATTGCTGGATCATATGGTAATTTTATTTTTAGTTTTCTGAGGAACCTCCACACTGTTTTCCATAGTGGCTGCACCAGCTTACATTCCCACCAACAGTGTAGGAGGGTTCCCTTTTCTCCACACCCTCTCCAGCATTTGTTATTTGTAGACTTTTTAATGATGGCCATTCTGAATGGTGTGAGGTGGTACCTCATTGTAGTTTTGATTTGCATTTCTCTAATAATTAATGATGTTGAGCATCTTTTCATGTGCCTACTGTCCATCTGTATGTCATCTTTGGAGAAATGTCTATTAAGGTCTTCTGCCCTTTTTTTTTTTTTTTGCGGTATGTGGTCCTCTCTCTGTTGTGGCCTCTCCCGTTGCGGAGCACAGGCTCTGGACGCGCAGTCTCAGCGGCCACGGCTCACGGGCCCAGCCGCTCCGCGGCATGAGGGATCTTCCTGGACCGAGGCACGAACCCATGTCTCCTGCATCGGCAGGTGGACTCTCAACCACTGCGCCACCAGGGAAGCCCATTCTGCCCATTTTTTGATTCAGTTGTTTTGTTGTTGTTGAGTTGTATGAGCTGTTTGTATATTTTGGAGATTAAGCCCCTGTCTGTAGCATCATTTGCAAATATTTTCTTCCATTCTGTAGGTTGTCTTTTTTTTTTTTTTTTATGGTTTCCTTTGCTGTGCAAAAGCCTGTAAGTTTGATTAGGTCCCATTTGTTTATTTTTGTTTTTATTTCTATTGCCTTGGGAGACTGACCTAAGAAAACATTGGTTCTATTTATGTCAGAGAATGTTTTGCCTGTGTTCTCTTCTAGGAGTTTTATGGTGTCATGTCTTACGTTTAAGTCTTTAAGCCATTTTGACTTTACTTTTGTCCATGGTGTGAGGGTGTATTCTAACTACATTGATTTACATGCAGCTGTCCAACTTTCCCAGCAGCACTTGCTGAAGAGACTGTCTTTTTCCCATTTTATATTCTTGCCTCCTTTGTCAAAGATTGACTGTAGGTGTGTGGGTTTATTTCTGGGCTCTCTATTCTGTTCCATTAATCCATATGTCTGCTTTTGTACCAATACCACACTGTTTTGATTACTTTCGCTTTGTAGTATTGTCTGAAGTATGGGAGAGTTATGCCTCCTGCTTTGTTTTTTTTCGTCAGGATTGCTTTGGCAATTCTGGGTCTTCTATGCTTCTATATAAATATTTGGATTGTTTTATATTTATCTTATATATTCCTTGCCTAACCCTGGAATCAAATTTTTGCAAGGAACTCTGGTTCCTTTTATTAGAGAATTATAAACCAGTATGTATGTGGGTATATGTGTATGTGTATATATATATGCACACACACACACACACATACTCAAATATATGTATATATACAGTTGACCCTTGAACAACATGGATTTGAACTGCACAGGTCCACTTACACATGGAATTTTTTCAATAAATACTACAATACTACACCATTGTGGTTGATTGAATCCGAGGATATAGAACCACAGATATAGATGGCCAACTACAAAGTTATATGGGAATTTCAGTGCAGAGGGTTGGCACCCCTAACCCATCTTCCATGTTGTTCAAGGATCAACTGTATAACTATGTTTGTATGTGTATATATGTATACATATATATATACACACACACACACACACACACACATATATGTACACACACAAGTTTGTGTCAGATACTGGTTTCTAAATATTCACCAATATATAAAAACATATACATATGTATGTATATGTGTGTGCATGAGTGTCCAATCCTTTTATTGCTTAGAAGTTTACCAGTATATGAATACATCACAGTTTGTATATCCATTCTCCTGTTAATGGACATTTGGACTATTTCCATTTGGAGGCTATTGTAAGTGAAGCTTCTAAGAATATTCTTGTACACGTTTTAAGGGACTTGTACAGTCATCCCTTGGTATCCATGAGGGGGTTGACTCCAGGACTCTACACAGATACCAAAATCTGTATATGCTTAAGTCCCATAGTCACCCCTCCATATATGTGGGTTCCACATCCATGGATTCAACCAGCTAAGGGTCATATATTACAGTTTACAATCCACAGTTGGTTGAATCCATGAATGTGGAATCCGCAGATACAGAGGGCTGACTGTATTTATTGGAAAAAATCTACATATAAGTGGATCTGCACAATTCAAACCTGTGTTGTTCAAGGGTCAACTGTATTTTCATTTCTATCAGTAAATACCTAGGATTGGAATCACAGGGTGATAGGATAGATGTATGTTTAATTTTTATTAAAAATACTTTAAAATTTTTCAAAGTGGTTGTACAATTTACATTACAGCCAGCAGTTGTGAACATTCAGTTGTTCTATATCCTCAGCAATAAATTTGGTGTTGTAAGTCTTCTTAATTAACCTTTCCACATGGTCTAACTCATGATGTTGAACACTTTTTTCACACGTCTGTTGATCATTTGTATATCTTCCCTTATGGACAGTGTGTTCAGAACTTTTACCCATAGTTTTTATTGTTGAATGCAGAATGTTTTAAAAGTTAATTCTGTATTCAAGTCTCTTTGTTAAGTATATGTATTGCTAATATTCCACCCCCCGCCAATCTGTGGCTTACCTGTTTTTAATGGTGTCTTTTTGTGAGCAGATTTTAATTTTGAAGTAGCTTAAGTTATCAATTTTTTTAATGTTTATTGCTTTTTGTGTTCTAAGAAATCTTTGCCTACCTCAGGAGATTTTTTTTAACCAGAAGTTTTATAACTATAGAATTTATGTTTAGGTGTATGAGCAATCTCAAATTAATTTTGAGTATGATGTGTAACAGTTGGTTTCTTTTCTGTTCTACATATATTCAGCTGTTCCAGTACCATGTGATATAAAAGATCCTCTGTTCTCCATTGACTTCTTTTAGCATGGTTGTCAAAAAATCAACTGTGAATCTATTTCCAGAATCTCTACTCTGCTCCATTAATCTATTTTATTCCCTATGCCAGTATCACAATGTTTTGATTAATGTAGCTTTGTAGTAAGTCTTGAAATCAGGTAGTATAAGGCCTTTGAATTTGTTCTACTTTTTCAGAATTGTTCTGGCTATTCCAGGTCTTCTGAATTTCTGTCAGAAACACAGCTGGGCTAGAGAGAGAGCTGAGCTCCTTAGGTATCAGAGTAGCTGATTAACACAGTGAGCCAAAATGAAGCCTTCAGTCACTTACTTTGATAGAGTAAGCAAGAAGTAAAACTGGAAAAAGCACCAACTGCCCCCTGTTCTATTTTCCCCCTATGGAACAGCACATCAGTTGAGGATCAAGTGAATCAGCACAGGAATAAGGGTCTTCTCACTGTCGGGATTGCCCCAAACAGAAGGCTCTGGGAGTGTTATGGACCTTGAGGTCAGAGGAGAGGGCAAAGGGGGAGGGCTAGGAGTGGAAGAGTACTGGGTACAGAGTCAGAGTGGGGAAAAAGTATCTTCAGAGGACCCCCTCATCCCCAATGAGGAGGCATCAGCAGAGGTGCTTGAAGACTTCTGCAAAGGCCTCAGAAAAAAATACCTACCAATGAAGGTACCTGAGCTAGGAATGAAAATGGGCATAAGAGCTTAACCTGCTAGAGGGGCCTGGATCCTTGACTGCACCTCCCTTCAGAGACTGCAGTGCATTGGCTGTGCACTAAATCTGGTCTTGCGAGGGCAGCTTTCCCTTGAGAAGCCTACCAAGTAAAGCCTTTGTAATTGCCTATGGTCAGACTGAAAAATCACACAAAGGTTTTTAGCCCGGAACTGGACTCCTCAATTTCCATATACATTTTATAATCAGCCTGTTGATTTCATCCAAAACAGCTTACTGGGTTTATGATTCAGGTTATATTGATTCCATGGAAAAATTTGGGGAAAATTGGCATGTTGATATTATTGTCTTCCCATCTATAAACATGGTGTAGCATTCTACTTATTTGGCATCTTTAATTTCTCTCAGCAATGCTTCAAAATTTTGCAAGTATACTGTTATTGCATATATTTTGTTAAATTTATTTCAAAGTATTTTACATATGTTGATACTGTTGCAAATGGTATTCTTTTAAAATTCATTTTCTAATTGTTCACTGCTGGTATTTAGAAACAATAGTGTTTTTGTATACTTAACTTGTATCCTATAGCTTTGTTAGTTAACTTATTGGTCTTAGTACTTGCATGTGGTTTCCTTAAGATCTTATACATAGGCAATTATGTCTCTGAATAGAAATCAGTTCTACTTTTGACTTTCTAGTTTTTATGTGTAGTACAGTGTTGAATAGACATGGTAAGAATGGACACTTAGCTTTATTACCAACCTTGGGGGAGAGTATTCAGTATTTCACCATTAAGAATATCATTAGCTAGAGATTTGTCAGAGATGCCTTTTAATCCTTATTTGCTGAAAAATTTTATCGTGAGTGACTTGTACATTCTGTATCAATTAAGATGGTTGTATTATTTTCTCCTTTATTTTGTTACTTTGGTGAATTACACTGATTAATTTTCAAATAGTATAGTATTATTGCAGTCTTAGAATAAAATCCATTTGGTCATAATGTGTTATGCTTTTAATATATTACTCTGTCTGATATGGCAGTGTTTTATTAGGGATTTCTTAGAGCTTTTTTTTGGGGGGGGGTACATGGGCCTCTCACTGTTGTGGCCTCTCGCATTGTGGAGCACAGGCTCCAGATGAGCAGGCTCAGCGGCCATGGCTTACAGGCCCAGCCACTCCACGGCATGTGGGATCTTCCCAGACCAGTGCACGAACCCGTGTCCCCTGCATCCGCAGGCAGACTCTCAACCACTGCACCACCAGGGAAGCCCTCTTAGAGCTTTTTGATGAGGAATGTTAACCTTTAATTTTCTGTTTCTGTAATGTGTTTGTCTGGTTTTGGTATCAAGGTTTTTAGACCTAATAAAATGAATTGAAAAGTGTTCTCACCTCCTCTATTTTCAGAAAAATTTGTATAAGATGTGTATTATTCCTCTCCTAGATATTTGAACTAACCAGGAAAGCCATGTGGCCTAGAGTTTTCTTTGTGGGAAGGTTTTAAATTACAGATCAATTTTTAAAACAGATATAGGGCTATTCAGATTTTCTTTTTTCTTTTTCTGGTTCTAATATATAATTGTATTCGTGAAATCAATTTAACAATACTATAAAAATCCATTAAAATGTCCTTTTTAATTTTTTTTTTTTTTTATTGAATGGAAGATTCTTTAAGTTCTATAGTGCTTTACAATTTTCTTTTTATTTTTTGGCTGCTTTGGTTCTTCATTGCTGCACACAGACGTTCTCTAGTTGCGGTGCATGGGCTTCTCATTTGCAGTGGCTTCTCTTGTTGCAGAGCACAGGCTCTAGATGTGCAGGCTTCATTAGTTGCAGCATGCAAGTTCATTAGTTGCAGCACATGGGCCCTAGAGTGCATGGGCTTCAGTAGTTGTGGCATGTGGGCTCAGTAGTTGTGGCTTGCGGGCTGTAGAGTGCAGGCTCAATAGTTGTGGCACACGGGGTTAGTTGCTCCATGGCATGTGGGATCTTCCAGGACCAGGGATTGAACCCATGTCCGCTGCATTGGCAGGCAAATTCTTAACCACTGTGCAACCAGGGAAGTCCCAGCTTTACAATTTTCAAGTTTCACACACATGATTTCATATAATTACATAATAACCTTTTTATTTATCACCTACCCCATCTCACCCTCTCCCCACTGGTAACAACTAGTTTATTCTCTGTATCTGCGATTCTGCTTCTTTTTTGTCTTATTCACTAGTTTTTATATTTTTTAGATTCCACATATAAGTGATATCATACAGTATTTGTCTTTCTTTGTCTGACTTATTTCACTTAGCATAATGCCCTCCAAGTCCATCCATGTTGCTGCAAGTGGCAAAATTTCATTCTTTTTTATGGCTGAGTAGTATTCCATTGTATATATCTATCTACCAGATCTTCTTTATTTATTCATCTGTGTTGAACACTAAGGTTGCTTCCTTGGCAGTTGGCAGTTGTAAAGAATGCTGTTGTGAACACTACGGTGCCTTTATCTTTTCAAATTAATGTTTTTGTTTTAGGTTGTTTTTATTTTTTGGATTATATACCTAGAAGCAGAATTGCTGGGCACATGGTAGTTCTATTTTTAGTTTTTTGGAAACCTCCATACTGTTATCCACAGTGGCTGCACCAGGGGCTATTTAGGTTTTCTATTTCTCTTTGTGTCCATTTTAGTAATATGTGATTTTCAAGGGATTTGTCATACATGTGAGACATGAAAAAAGCAATAAACATAATGATAATTTGAAGTGGTTTTCAAAATTACTTTATTTTAATATAATTTATATAACTTAAAATTCACCCATTTAAGTTTACAGTTCAGTTATTTTGCAGAGTTGTCAAAACCATAAACAATCAAGTTTTAGAATTTTTTAACCACTCCCCCAAAAGACCCTCACTTTAATTTGTCATCAATTCTTATTCCTACCACTAATTTCTTTTTCATCTCTATAGATTTTCCTTTTCTGGACATATGGCATACATGAAATCATTTAATATGTGGTCGTTTCATCCAGCTTCCTTAACTTAGCATAATGTTTCTGAGATTCATCCATGTTGTAGGATCTATCAGTATTTCATTTCCTTTTATTGCTAAATAATATTTCATTTTATAGATAATGCTAGATTTTATTTTTCTACTCAAAGCTCATGGACATTTAGATTGTTAATACTTTTTGGATATTATGAATAATGTTGCTATGAAAATTTATGAATAAGTCTTTATGTAAAAATATGTTTTCATTTCTCTTGGGGATTTACCTAGAAGTGGAACTGGTCTAGTTTTCTTGGGATATCTTTATCTAATTTTGATATGAGGGTAATACTACGTAGAATGAATTCCATCTTGTATTTTCTGGCAAAGTTTGTAAAGTATTGGTCTTTTTCTTTAAATGTTTGATAGAATTCAACACTAAAGACATCTGGGCTTGGGTTTGCTCTGGTAGAACCCAGGCTGTGAAACTGGGGAGGGAGGAATCAGAGCGGCCCCTGCCAAAATTCCACAGACTTCCACTGTTTTTACTGAGTTTCAGTAGATTTTCTTCAACAAACAATTCTCAATTTGATGTATGCTTTGGGAAATTTCCAGAGGCCTAACTGGTTTATGTCAATTTTGTCCACTTTTATCATTGCTTTTTGAGGAAAGGATTTCTTGAGCTCCATATGCAGCCATTTCTGTAAGTCCTGCTGAGAGAAAATTTATATATAACATTTCCTCATTATCCTTTTTATGTCACTAGGCTTCTCATTTCTGATGTTGGTAACTTACATCTTCTCTTTTTTTTTCTTGATCAATCTTATTAGAGACTGTCAATTATATTAATATATTCAGAGAACCAACTTTTGGCTTCTGAATAGTCCCAATTGTTTTTCTGTTATCTATATCATTAATTTAACCTCTTATTTTTATTTTCTTCCTTCTACTTAGTTTGGATTTAATTTCCTCTTCTTCTTCTAGCTTCTTAAGCTGGAAGATTGCAAAATTGCTTTCAGGTCTTTCTTTTTTTCTTTTTTTTTAAAATTGGGGTATGGTTGTTTTCTTTCTTATATTACCATTTAGAGTAACACATTTTTTCCTGCAAGCACTGCTTGAGCTACCTCCCATAAATATTGCCTTGTTATTTTCAATATCATTTAGTTTAAAATATTTCTTTCCTTTTTGTTCTTGGGTTTTTTAGAACTGTGTTGTTTAATTTCCAAATATTTGGGACTTTTCTATATACCTAATGATTATTGATTACCAATTTAATTATGTGTTTGAAAGAACATATTTTGTCATTTTTCATTCCTTTAACATTTATTGAAAATTTTGTTATGACCCAGCATATGATTTATTTTGGTAAATATTCTGTTCCTTGTTTAGCCCCCAATTCTGTAGTTTTAATCTGGTATCATTTCCTTTTAGTCTCAGTAACTTATTTAGTATTCTTGTAGTAGAGTCTGATGACAGTGAATCTTCTTTCTATTTATTGGTGTAAATACATGTAGGACTACTTATTTGTAAATCAACTAGAGAACTTTATTAATCTGGGCTTTATTCTTAATAATTGAGGGGATTTTTTTCCCCAGGTGTTAGATTACTTCCAATAGTCGTAATTTCTTTTCCTTTTTTAAAAACTGGAATATCCAAATAAGATATTCCTTTTATTTTTACAGTATATCAAAATCATGTGCCTCATGAATGCACATCTACTATCAGTACATTAAAGTGGATCTAATTAAAATAAGTATAGGTAATAGAATATTTTATTTTAGATATATGTTAAAATTATAATATTTAACTATAAGATATATCTGATTTCTTAAGTATACAAACCACAATCAATTAATAGTAAATTAGAGTTGAACATCAGTCAAGTCAGGATGAGACAAGTTAAAAGTTTCAATAGCTATTAGATGATCATGTGATTCACCTTCATCAGGAAGGGAAGTCGTTTAGGTGGGTTTAGATTACAGCTATATTTAACAGTTATGTGGGAAACAAATATTAACAATTTCATCAGCACTACTATGACAGCTGACAAATACTGAATATTGTTTGGTCATCACTTTAAGCAGGTAAAAAATAAATAAACTTTTGCTAAGTGTTAAGAGAAATATTAGGCTGAGCAGAAAACTTGCAACACATTTCTCATTTTGAATTAGAAACCTAAAACATAACCTTGTCTTTTATACATAGTGAAAAGTGTTTAACATAATAAGAAAGGTCCATCTGCTTAAGAAAAAAAACAGATTTTATTATCTAGATACCTATCTCTATGTCTTTTTCTTGTAAATTATCTAGGTATCCTAAATTATCAGTAAATTCAGTTTGACACTAAACTAAGTTCTTGAATATAATTAAAGATCTAGAAATTATAATTTGAGCCAATACATGAAGGCCTAATGATTTGTAATGTTATAAGAATAAGTCCATTTTATTCAGGTATTGTCTTTTATAATTTCTTTAAACACAGAATTTTATAATATTAAAATAGTATTAGTTTCTTTGACCTAGACAATTGATATTGGGAATTTAGGAAATTAAAATTAATTAGACTTTTTATGAGAAAATAAACCTAAGACTTACATAACTTACAGCTGTCCAGTAGAACTTTCTGCAGTAAGGAAATGTTCTATAATCTGTGCAGTAAAATATGGTACTGCTAGCTACACTGAGCACTTGAAATAAAGCTACTAAGACTAAGGAACTAAGCTTTCAATTCTATTTGATTGGGCTTAAACGTTTAATTTTAATTTAACATAATGTTAGCACTATTTGTTTATTTTACATGGTGGTAAAATCTGAAAACACGAAGCTGTTTTAAAGATGAAATTATTAAATCAATCTAATTAAATAAATTAAATTTATTAAATTAAAAATTAAATCAGTCTACGTATCACATGAGCATTTTTCCTAAGTATATATCAATAACAAAAATATTAAGGTACTTAAAAGCAAATCTTTGCTTTTCATGTTGTGACCTAGTATCCAGTCATTAAAGAAACTCATATTTAAACCTGTTTTTTGTCAATATTTTGAGTTACAGCTTTAGAAAGAAAAGTAATTTCTTTTTTTAAATTTTATCTTATTTTTTGGCTATATCGGGTCTTAGTTTCGGCACGTGGTATCTTGTTTGAGGCATGCGGGATCTTTCGTTGAGGTGTGCAGGCTCTTCATTGTGGTGCGCAGGCTCTTTGTTGTGGCACAGGCATCTCTCGTTGTGGTGCAGAGGCTCCAGGGCACATGGGCTCTGTAGTTGTGGCGCGTGGATTCCAGAGCACGTGGGCTCTGTAGTTTATGGCACACAGGCTCTCTAGTTGAGGCACGGGAGCTCAGTAGTTGTGGTGCTCTGGCTTAGTTGCCCCATGGCATGTGGGATCTTAGTTACCTGACCAGGGATCAAACCTGCATCCCCTGCATTGTAAGGTGGATTCTTTACCATGGGACCATCAGGGAAGCCCCAGGAAAGTAATTTCTTGAAGCACCAACATACATTTAAAGATATGAAATAGGAATATTTTTTAAATATTTGATTTTCACTTATGTAAGTGCTTATACATTAACATCGTTTATAAATGGCAAATAGAACAGGATGCCCATAGGACTTGTAGAGAATTTATAATCTATACTTTTTTTCTTTTTTTTTTTTTTTTTTTGTGGTACGCAGGCCTCTCACTGTTGTGGCCTCTCCTGTTGTGGAGCACAGGCTCCAGACACGCAAGCCCAGCGGCCATGGCTCACAGGCCTAGCCGCTCCGCGGCATGTGGGATCCTACCGGACCAGGGCACAAACCCGCATCCCCTGCATCAGCAGGCGGACTCTCAACCACTGCACCACCAGGGAAGCCCATATAATCTATACTTTTAATTCGCTTTCTAAGGTACACAAATTATATTAATTTCTTTATTTAAAAATATTTTATACTAATAACATAGAAAAGTTTAGCAACCCATACAATTTAAAAGAACTAATTTAATAAGACACAGACTTTAAGGTAGATGTTGATTAATTAAAGAAACAAAGAAGGGACTAATAAGATTAGTTATTTTTATTATAAATCCCAAATCTTGAAAATATCTCCCTGTTGATTAGTATTTTCTTTTGAATTTCCTCACCTACAAAATATTGGAAGAAAAAAATCACACAATTTTTTCTCAGTGAAATTACCTTTTGTGTAGGTTAACCAAAATATCCAATTAAAAGTATTTTTTTCTCTACCTATTGTTCTCTGTCCATTTCTCTCCAGAACACTATTAGGGACCACGGTCCACAACTCTATAACTCTAGCTGTGATTCTTTCAGACTGCCATTTTGGTGGGTTTTTTTTTAAATTTAGTGTTTTTTATATTGGGGTATAGTTGATTTACAATGTTCTGTTAGTTTTAGGTGTACAGCAGAGTGGTTCAGTTATACATATACATAGATCCATTCTTTTTCAGATTCTTTTCCAATATAGATTATTACAGAATATTGAGTAGAGTTCCTTGTGCTATACAGTAGGTCCTTGTTGATTATATATTTTATATATAGTAGTGTGTATATGTTAATCTCAACCTCCTAATTTATCCAACCCACACACCTTTCCCCTTTGAAAACCATAAGTTTGTTTTTGAAGTCTGTGAGTCTCTTTTTGTTTTGTAAATAAGTTCATTTGCATCATCTTTTTAGTTTCCACATATAAGTGATATCATATGATATTTGTCTTTCTCTGTCTGACTTAGTATGATAATCTCTAGGTCCATCTGTGTTGCTGCAAATGGCATTATTTTGTTCTTTTTTATGGCTGAGTAATATTCCCTTGTATATATGTACCATATCTTCTTTATCCATTAATCTGTCAATGGACATTTAGGTTGTTTCCAAGTCTTGGCTATTGTAAATAGTGCTGCAATGAACACTGGGGTGAACGTATCCTTTTGAACCATGGTTTTCTCCAGATATATGCCCAGGAGTGGGATTGCTGGATCATATGGAAGTATTATTTTTAATTTTTTTAGGAACCTCCATACTGTTCTCCATAATGGTTATACCAATTTATCTATACATTACCACCAACACTGTCGAAGGGTCCCCTTTTCTCCACACCCTCTTCAGCATTTATTATTTGTAGACTTTCTGATAGTGGCCATTCTGACAGGTGTGAGGTGATACTACATTGTGCTTTAGATTTGCATTTCTCTAGTAATTAGGAACGTTGAGCATCTTTTCACGTGCTTTTTGGCCATCTCTATGACTTCTTTGGAGAAGTGTCTGTTTAGATCTTCTGCCCATTTTTTGATTAGGTTATTTGTTTTTGATATTGAGTGGCATGAGCTGTTTGTAGATTTTGGAGATTAATCCCTTGTCAGTGGCTTCATTTGCAAATATTTTCTCCCATTCTGTGGGTTATCTTTTCATTTTGTTTATGGTTTCCTTTGCTGTGCAAAAGCTTTAACTTTAATGAGGTCCCATTTGTTTATTTTTATTTTTATTACTGTAGGAGGTAGATCAAAAAAGATACTGCTGCCATTTATGTCAAAGAGTCTTCTGCCTATGTTTTCCTCTAAGAATTCTGTAGTATCCAGTCTTACATTTAGGGCTTTAATCCATATTTGTGTATGGAATTAGAGAATGTTCTAATTTCATTCCTTTACCTGTAGCTGTCCAGTTTTCCCAACATCACTTATTGAGCAGGCTGTGTTTTCTCCATTGTATATTCTTGCCTTCTTTGTTGTAGATTAATTGACCATAGGTTCATGGGTTTATTTCTGGGCTTTCTATCCAGTTCCATTAATCTGTATTTCTGTTTTTCTGCCAGTACCATACTGTATTGATGGCTGTAGCTTTGTAGTACAGCCTGAAGAAGTCAGGGAGCCTGATTCATCCAGCTCTGTTTTTCTTTCTCAGGATTGCTTTGGCTATTTGGGGTCTTTTGTGTTTCTATACAAATTATAAAAAGTTTTGTTCTACTCCTGCGAAAAATGCCATTGGTAATTTGATAGGGATTGCATTAAATCTGTATATTGCCTTGGGTAGTATAGTTATTTTGACAATATTGATTCTTCCAGTCCAAGAACATGGTGTATCTTTCCAACTGTTTGTGTCATCTTCAAATTCTTTGATCACCAGTGTCTTAGAGTTTTCAGAGTACAGCTCTTTTGCCTCCTTAGATAGGTTTATTCCTAGGTATTTTATTCTCTTTGATACAGTGGTAAATGGGATTGTTTCCTTAATTTCTCTTTCTGATCTTTCATTGTTAGTGTATAGAAATACAACAGGTTTCTGTGTATTAAGTTTGTATCCTGCAACCTTACTGAATTCATTGATGAGATCTAGTAGTTTTCTGGTAGCATCTTTAGGATTTTCTATGTATAGTATCATGTCATCTGCAAACAGTGACAGTTTTATTTCTTCTTTTCCAATTTGGAAATATATGGCATATATGGCCTTAATTATGTTGAGGTATGTTCCCTCTCTGTGCCTACTTGCTAGAGAGTTTTTATCATAAATCGGTGTTGGATTTTGTCAAAAGTTTTTTCTACATCTATTGAGATGATCATATGGTTTTTATTCTTCAATTTGTTGATGTGGTGTATCACATTGATTGATTTGTGGATATTGAAGAATCTTTGCATCCCTGGGATAAATCCCACTTTATCATGGTGTATGGTCATCTTAATGTATTGTTGGATTCGGTTTACTAGCACTTTGTTGAGAATTTTTGTGTCTATGATCATCAGTGATGTTTGCCTGTAATTTTCTTTTTTTGTGATATCTTTGTCTGGATTTGGTATCAGGGTGATGGTAGCCTCATAGAATGAGTGTGGGACTGTTCCTTCTTCTGAAATTTTTTGAAAGAGTTTCAGAAGGATAGGTGTTAACTCTTCTCCAAATATTTGATAGAATTCACCCGTGAAGCCATCTGGTCCTGGACTTTTGTTTGTTGGCAGTTTTAAAATCACTGTTTCAATTTCAGTGCTGTGATTGGTCTGTTCGTGTATTCTATTTCTTCCTGATTCAGTCTTTGAAGGTTGTACCTTGCTAAGAGTTTGTCCATTTCTTCCAGGTTGTCCATTTTATTGGCATACTGTTGTTTGTAGTAATCTCTTGTAATCCTTTGTATTTCTGTGGTGTCAGTTGTAACTGCACCTTTTTCATTTCTACTTTTATTGATTTGAGCACTTTCCCCCTTTTTTTTCTTGATGACTCTGGATAAAGATTTATCAATTTTATTTTTTCAAGAACCAGCTTTTAGTTTCATTGATCTTTTCTACTGTTTTCTTCATCTCTATTTCATTTATTTCTTCTCTGATCTTTATTATTTCTTTTCCTTCTACTACCTTTGGGTTTTGTTTTTCCTTTCTCTAGTTGCTTAAGATGTAAGGTTGTTTATTTGAGATTTTTCTTGTTTCCTGAGGTAAGATTATATTTCTATAAACTTCCCTCTTAGAACTGCTTTTGCTGCATCCCATAGGTTTTGGATCATTGTGTTTTTGTTTTCATTTATCTCTAGGTATTTTTCAGTTTCCTCTCTGATTTCTTTGGTGATCCATTGGTTTTTTAGTAACATATTGTTTAACCTCTACGTGTTTGTGATTTTTACAATTTTTTTCTTGTAGTTGATTTCTAATCTCATAGTGTTGTGGCTGGAAAATATGCTCGATATGATTTCAGTTTTCTTAAATTTACCAAGACTCACTTTGTGGCCCAACATGTGATATATCCTTGAGAATGTTCCATGTGCACTTGAGAAGAATGTGTATTCTCCTGCTTTTGTATGGAATGTCCATCTGGTCTAATGTGTCATTTAAGGCCCATGTTTCCTTACTGATTTTCTGTCTGGATGATCAGTCCATTGATGTAAGTGGGGTGTTAAAGTCCCCCACTATTATTTTTGTGTTACTGTTGATTTCTCCTTTTATGGCTGTTAGTATTAGCCTTACATATTGAGGTGCTCCTATGTTGGATGCATATATATTTACAATTGTTATAATTTCTTCTTGGATTGATCCCTTGATCATTATGTAGTGTCCTTCTTTGTCCCTTGTAATGGACTTTATTTTAGTCTATTTTGTCTGATATGAGTATTGCTATTCCAGCTTTCTTTTGATTTCCATTTGCATGGCATACCTTTTTCCATCCTCTCACTTTCAGCCTGTATGTTTCCCTAGATCTGAAGTGGGTCTCTTATAGACAGCATATATATGGGTCTTGTTTTTGTATCCATTTGGCCAGTCTTTTGGTTGGAGCATTTACATTTAAGGTAATTATCAATATGTATGTTCTTACTGCCATTCTGTTAATTGTTTAGGATTTGTTTCTGTAGTTCTCTTTTCTTCCCTTTCTCTTTTGTTTGTTTCTTGTGATTTGATGATTATCAAATCACAAGAGAAGAGAGTTGTGTTTGGATTGATTTTTCTGTTTTGTGTGTGTATCTATTGTAGGTTTTTCGTTTGCAGTTACCATGAGGTTTTGATATAGCAGTCTATATATATATATATATATATATATATATATGTATGTATGTATATATATATACAAGATTTTTTTAAGTTGCTGGTTTCTTACTTTCAAATGCCTTTCCAGTATCCTGCATTTGTGCTCTGCTCTTCTCACAGTTGCTGGTTTTGTGATCATATTTGTGTGTGTATATTTTCCTACCTTTACTATATGTTTGCCTTTACTGGTGTGCTTTCCCATTTGTAATGTTCTTGTTTCTAGTTGTGGCCTTTTCTTTTCTGCCTAGAGAAGTTCCTTTAGCATTTGTTGTAAAGCTGGTTTGGTGGTACTGAATTCTCTTAGCTTCTGCTTGTCTGTAATGCTTTTGATTTCTCCACTGAATCTGAATGAGAGCCTTGCTGGGTAGAGTATTCTTGGTTATAGGTTTTCCCCTTTCATCACTTTAAATATATCATGCCACCACCTTCTGGCCTGCAGAGTTTCTGCTGAAAAATCAGCTGATAACCATGTGGGGCATTCCTTTGTATGTTATTTGTTGCTTTTCCCTTTGCTTTTAATTTTTTCTCTGTCTTTATTTTTTGTCAACTTGCTTAATATGTGTCTTGGGGTGTTCTTCCTTGGTTTTATCCTATATAGGACTATCTGTGCTTCCTGGACTTGAGTATTTCCTTTCCCATGTTAGGGAATTTTTTTTGGCTATGATGTCTGCAAATATTTTCTCAGGGCCTTTCTCTTCTCTCCTTCTGGGATGCATATAATGTGAATGTTGGTGCATTTAATGTTATCCTAGAGGTCTTTGAGACTGTGCTTATTTCTTTTCATTCTTTTTTCTTTATTCTGTTCCATGGCCATGATTTCCACCAATCTGTCTTCCAGCCCACTTATCCATTTTTCTGCCTTATTCTGCTACTGATTCCTTCTAGTATATTTTTTAATTTGTTATTGTATTGTTCATCTCTGTTCTTTAAATTTTCTATCCCTTTGTTAAACATTTCTTGTCTCTTCTTGGTCTGCGCCTCCATTCTTTTTCTGAGATCTTGGATCATCTTTACTCTGAATTCTTTTTCAGGCAGATTGCCTATCTTCACTTCACTTATTTGTTCTTCTGGGGTTTTATCCTGTTCTTTCACCTGGAACATATTTCTCTGCTGTCTAACTTTCTGCATTTGTGGTCTCCATTTCTCAGGCTGCATGTTTGTAGTTTCTCTTGCTTCTGGTTTTTCTTGCACCCTGGTTTGTGAGGTTGGTCCAGGGGCTTGTGCAGGCTTCCTGATGGGAGGGACTAGTGCCTGCCCACTGGTGGGTGGAGCTGGGTCTTGTCCATCTGGTGGGCAGGGCCTTGTCAAGGGATGGCTTGCACTCTGGACAACTTTAGGCGGCCTGTCTGCTGATGGGTGTGGCTGTGTTCCCACTGTGTTGGTTGTTTGAGGCATCCCAGCACTGGAGTCTGTAGGCTGTTGGATGGGGACATGTCTCAGTGCCAAAATGGTGACCTCCTGGAGAGCTCACGCCAATGAATATTCCCTGAGGCCTCCACCACAAGTGTCCTTGCTCCCAGAGTAAGCCACAGCCAACCCCCACATCCCCAGGAGACCCTCCAGGACCCACAGGTAGGTCCAGCTCAGGCTCTTATGGAGTCACTGCTTTGCCGTGGATCCCAGTGCACACAAGACCTTGTGTTTGCCTTCCCAAAGTGTAGTCTCTGTTTCCCCCAGTCCTGTGCAGCTCTTGTACTCATGGCCCACTGGCCTTCAAAGCCAAATGCTCTGGGGGCTCCTCCTCCTGATGCTAGACCCCCAGGCTGGGGAGACTGACATGGAGCTCAGAACTCTCACTCCTATGGGAGAACCTTTGTGATATAATTATTTTTCAGTTTGTGGGTCACCCAGCCAGCAGGTATGGGATTTGATTATATTACGAAAGTGCCCCTCCTACCATCTCGTTGTGGCTTCTTCTTTGTCTTTGGAATATTGAATATCTTTTTTGGTAGGTTCCAGTCTATTTCGTTGATGGTTGTTTAGCAGTTAATTGCAATTTTGGTGTTTTCATGAGAGGAGCTGAGCTCAAGTCCTTCTACTCCACCATCTTGTCCTCAACCTCCCCCAGACTGCAGGTGCTGTGCCATGCCATGCCATGCCAGGGGCATCACAGCCCGTGGCTTCCCTGAGTCCAGGCTGGTGAGTTGGAGTCATCTCTCTGGCCTAGCTGCTTTTTCTGGCCTCACTGATTCAGGGCTGGGGCCACAACCCTAGGCCAGAGGCGGCACCCTCAAAGCATGGTGGGATGGCCAACCACCAGGTCAGGAAGCACGTGGGTCCATTTTGGTAATTAATTAAATGTTAAAAATAACTTTATTGAAGTATTAATGTATATGAAATAAAGTTTCCTAATTATAAGTATGTAATATGAGTTTTGACCAATATACATGACAATATAAGTTATGTAACCACCAACAGACTAATTTTATAAAAACTATTCATCACCTTAAAAGGTTCCCTCATGGCCTTTGCATTCAATTATTACCTCACTCCTTGGCCCCACAAAACCACTGATTTGCTTTGTGTCACCATAGTTTTTACATTTACTATAATTTTATATAAATAGAAACAGATTATTTTGTTTGTTTTCTTTCACTTAGCATAATGCTTTTGTGATTCATCCTTATTTTCATTGCTGCATAATATCCCATTATGTGGATATTACAAAAATGTGTTGTGTCCATTAACAGTTGGTGGAAATTTGGGTTGTTTCCAGTTTGGGGCTATTATGAATAAATCTGCTATTAACATTCAGATAAAAGTCCTTGTGTAACATTTATTTGTATTTTCTTGAGTAAATAAGAGCAGAATTACTGAGTCATATGGTAAGTATATGTTTATGAGAGAGGATAAACTATTTTATAAAGAGGTTATATCATTTTGCATTCCCACCAGCAATGTATGAGGGTTTTGGTTTTTCCACATTCTTGTCAATACTTCATATTGTCGATCTTTTCAATTTTATCTACTCTTATGGGTTCACTGGTATCTAATAGTGATTTTAATTTACATATCCCTAGTAACTAATGATGTTCAGCATCTTTCAAGTGCTTATTTCACATTTGTTCATCTTGTTTGGTGAAATGTCTGTTCAAGTCTTTTACGTACTTTTTAAATCAAGTTGTCTTATTATTACTGGGAATTCTGTAAATATTTTGAATAAGATTAATTTTCCAAATATCTTCTCTCAGTCTGTGGCTAATCTTTTCATTTTTTTAATGGTGTCTTTTGTAGAGCAAAGTGATTTAATTTTGATGTTATGCAGGTTATCAATTTTTTATTTTATGGTTTGGGCTTTTTGTGCCCTTTTAAATTGTTGTCTAACCCAAGATTACTATGATTTTCTTCTGATCCATTTTAAGTTAATTTTTGCATTTTATGAAAGGTGAAAGTTAAGGCTCCATTTTTAATTTACAGGTATCTAATTGTTTTATCATTTATTGAAAATATCTTTCCTCTGAGTTGCCATAGCACTTTTGCCAAATATTGTCATTTATGTGAGAGTTTGTTTGTGGATGTTGTTCTATTCCACTAATATCTATGTTTATTTTTTCAATACTTTTTCAATACCAGCCTATCATGATTCCTGTAGCTTTAGAGTATGCCTTGAAATTTTATACTGTAGCTCCTTAAACATTTTTATTTTTCAAAACCGTTTGGGCTATTCTAGATTACTGCATTTTAGAATCATGTTTCAATTTCTTAAACAAAAAAAGTCTGCTGGGATTTTGTTTGGAATTGCTTTCACTTTGTAGATCAATTTGGGGAAAATTAACAATATTGAGTTTTCTGACCATTGATCAAGGTACATCTCTTTATTTAGGTCTTCTTTCATTCCCTCAGCATAGTTTATAATTTTCAGTGTACATGTTTTCTACATGTGTTGTTAAATTTATAACTATTTTATAATTTTGATGCTATTATGAGTATTGGATGGAGAGTTCTATAAATTTCAGTTTAGTAAAGGATGTCAATAGTGTTGTTCAGAACTTCTATATTCTAATTATTTTTTGCCTAATAATTCTATCAATTATTGAAAGAACGTTTGCATCCTCAGCCTTAATTGTAAATTTGTCTGTTTTTCCTTCTAACTCTCAGTATTTCTCCATGTATTTTGAAGGTCTATTACCAGATGAATCCACATATAGGGTTGCTATATCTTCTTGATGAATTGACTTCATAATCATTCTCCCTATTTGTCTCTCAAAATTTTTCTTGTTCTGAAATATACTTTGTCTATATTAATGATCCATTAATATAGCCACTTCAGCCTTCATTTAATTAGTGTTTTCAGGGTATATGTTTTCCATTCTTTTATTTTTAAAATGGATTTGTTGTAGGCAACATATATTGGATCTGAATTTTTTTTTCCACTCAGGCAGTCTCTGCCCTTAATTGGAGTGTTTAGACGATTTATTGACTTTAATGTGATTATCCCTATTGTTGCCTTGAATGAAAAGATTTTTCTATTTGTCCCATTTGTTCTTGCATTTTTTCCTTTTTTATGGTATCTTTTAATGATTCTATTTTATCTCCTATTGTCCTAAGTATTTAAGTTTTAAATTTTAATTAAAATCTTTTTTTAATTTACATTTTGCTCTTTGGTTTATTATGTATATTATATATATATCTTTAACTTCAAATAAATAAATAGCATTATACCACTTCACGTATAAGAATCCTTTAACAGTATACGTCTCTCTTCCTGTTCTTAGTACTACTGTTGCCATATATATTTTATTTCTATCATGTTGTAAATCCCACAATACATTGTTATTTGCATTTTAAGTGATCAGTGATTTTTTGAAGAAATGAGTCTTTAATATTAATCCACATATTTAACCACTTATGGTGTTCTTCATTACTTAGTGTAGATCCATATTTTAATCTGGAATCATTTTTCTTCTGCCTAAAGGACTTCCTTTATTATTTCTTTTTTTTAATACTTCAGCTATTTTATTTAAAGATAAGTTATCAATACTGACAGGCAAAAAAATTCTGGAATAAGATAATGCTATGGAGAATAGGGTAGTTATTTTATATACAAGGGATTAGAAGGCATATTGTGTTCCTATAGTACAGTTGCTCTAGTTTTTATATACAATGTTTAAAGGTTACTTTCCATTTACAGTTATTACAAAATATTGGCTGCATTCCCCATGTTGTACAATACATTCTGGAGCCTACCTTACACCCAATAGTTTATACTTCCTATGCCCCCACCCCTCCCCTTCTCTCCCCACTGGTATCCACTACTTTGTTCTCTTTATCTGTTGAGTCTGCTTCTTTTCTGTTATATTCACTAGTTTGTTGTATTTTTTTTTCAATTCCACATATAAGTGATAACACGCAGTATTTGTCTTTCTTTGTCTGACTTATTTCACTTAGCATAATGCCATCTGAGTCCACCCATGCTATTGCAAATGGCAACATTTCATTCCCTTTATTGCTCTATTTTATATTGGTAATGTTTTTTTAAGTTTTAATATTTGTTTATTTTCTTATTAGTCATCCTTTATTTTAAGAACATTAAAATGTGAAAAGTGTATATTTAGGAGTTGAGCAAATAGTATATATGTATGTGTGTATATATATATATATATTTTATTATTCAAACAGAAAGTCACAAAAATTATAATCATCCTCATCAGTTCACTCAGTCCCTTGTAATTAATTTTTTTCATCTTGATTTTTTGTTAGCACTTTTATGAGTTCATCAGTTTTCCATTAGAGTTCTGAAAATGCTTATTCATTCAGTTCAGCAGTATAGTCAGTTACCAGAAACCTGTACTTGTCAGAGTCTTTTCCATGAATTCTGTGAAGATGAAACCCTTTTATAGGAACATATTTGCAAAAGCATCAGAATACACCCAGAACTGTCTGTAAATGAAAAAAGACTTAAAAATGACCACAGTTAAAGATTTGATGGAAGTTCATAATAATGCATTTGACAAGGAAATTTCGTTATTTCTGAGATATACATTTTAAAGTAATAACTAGAATTATGACTGATAACATTATACCAGAACATATAATATTTTTAGAAATTTCATGTAATGTCTGAAACATTTATATTAACATATTTCCATACAAATAACCCAAAGAAAGTTTAGTATTAGTTTTGTTTGTTTATATTGCAGGTTCTTATTAGTCATCCATTTTATACACATCAGTGTATACATGTCAATCCCAATCTCCCAATTCAGCACACCACCCCCTGCCACTTTCCCACCTTGGTGTCCATACATTTTGTTCTCTACATCTGTGTCTCAATATCTGCTCTGCAAACCAGTTCATCTGTACCATTTTCTAGGTTCCACATATATGTGTTAATATACGATATTTGTTTTTCTCTTTCTGACTTACTTCACTCTGTATAACAGTCTCTAGATGCTTCCATGTCTCTACAAATGACCCAATTTCGTTCCTTTTTATGGCTGAGTAATATTCCATTGTATATATGTGCCACATCTTCTTTATCCATTCGTCTTTCGATGGGCATTTAGGTTTCTTCCATGATCTGGCTATTGTAAATAGTGCTGTAATGAACATTGGGGTGCATGTGTCTTTTTGAATTATGGTTTTCTCTGGGTATATGCCCAGTAGTGGGATTGCTGGGTCATATAATAATTCTATTTTTAGTTCTTTAAGGAACTCCCATACTGTTCTCCATAGTGGCTGTATCAATTTACATTCCCACCAACAGTGCAAGAGGGTTCCCTTTTCTCCACATCCCCTCCAGCATTTGTTGTTTGTAGATTTTCTGATGATGCCCATTCTAACTGATGTGAGGTAATACCTCATTGTAGTTTTGATTTGCGTTTCTCTAATGATTATTGATATTGAGCAGCTTTTCATGTGCTTCTTGGCCATCTCTATGTCTTCTTTGGAGAAATGTCTATTTAGGTCTTCTGCCCATTTTTGGATTGGGTTTTTTGTTTTTTTAATATTGAGCTGCATGAGCTGTTTATATATTTTGGAGATTAATCCCTTGTCAGTTGCTTCATTTGCAAATATTTTCTCCCATTCTGAGGGTTATCTTTTCGTCTTGTTTATGGTTTCCTTTGCTGTGCAAAAGCTTTTAAGTTTCATTAGGTCCCATTTGTTTATTTTTGTTTTTATTTCCATTACTCTAGGACATGGATCAAAAAATATCTTGGGTTTATTTGTTTATTTTATTTTTATTTATTTATTTTTTTGTGGTACGTGGGCCTCTCACTGTTGTGGCCTCTCCCATTGTGGGGCACAGGCTCTGGACGTGCAAGCCCAGTGGCCATGGCTCACAGGCCTAGCTGCTCCACGGCATGTGGGATCTTCCCGGACCGGGGCACGAACCCGTGTCCCCTGCATTGGCAGGCAGACTCTCAACCACTGCGTCACCAGAGAAGCCCTTGGGTTTATTTCTGTAGGTCCTTTTCTTCTCTTGTGTTTCCCACTTACAGAAGTTCCTTTAGCATTTGTTGTAGAGCTGGTTTGGTGGTGCTGAATTCTCTTAGCTTTTGCTTGTCTGTAAAATTTTTGATTTCTCCATCGAATCTGAATGAGATCCTTGCCAGGTAGTGTAATCTTGGTTTTAGGTTCTTCCCTTTCATCACTTTAAGTATATCATGCCACTCCCTTCTGGCTTGTAGAGTTTCTGCTGACAAATCTGCTGTTAACCTTATGGGAGTTCCCTTGTATGTTATTTGTCATTTTTCCGTTGATGCTTTCAGTAAGTTTTCTTTGCTTATTTTTGCCAATTTGATTACTATGTGTCTTGGCAAGTTTCTCCTTGGGTTTGTCCTGTATGGGACTCTCTGCACTTGCTGGATTTGGGTGGCTATTTCCTTTCCCATATTAGGGAAGTTTTCAACTATAATCTCTTCAAATATTTCCTCGGGTCCTATCTCTCTCCCTTCTCCTTCTGGGACCCCTATAATGTGAATGTTGTTGCATTTGATGCTGTCCCAGAGGTCTCTTAGGCTGTCTTCATTTCTTTTCATTCTTTTTTTCTTTGTTCTGTTCTGCAGCCGTGAATTCCACCATTCTGTCTTCCAGGCCACTTATCTGTTCTTCTGCCTCAGTTATTCTGCTATTGATTCCTTCTAGTGTAGTTTTCATTTCAGCTATTGTATTATCCATCTCTGTTTGTTCTTTAATTCTTCTAGGTATTTATTAAACATTTCTTGCATCTTCTCGATCTTTGCCTCTGTTCTTTTTCCGAGATCCTGGATCATCTTCGCTGTTATTATTCTGAATTCTTTTTCTGGAAGGTTGCATATCTCCACTTCATTTAGTTGTTTTTCTGGGGTTTTATCTTGTTCCTTCATCTGGTACATCGCCCTCTGCCTTCTCATCTTGTCTATCTTTCTGTGAATGTGGTTTTTATTCCACAAGCTGCAGAATTGTATTTCTTCTTGCTTCTGCTGTCTGCCCTCTGGTGGATGAGGCTATGTAAGAGGCTTGTGGAAGTTTCCTGATGGAAGGGACTGGTGGTGGGTAGGGCTGGGTATTGCTCTGGTGGGCAGAGCTCAGTAAAACTTTAATCCACTTGTCTGCTGATGGGTGGGGATGGGTTCTCTCCCTGTTGGTTGTTTGGCCTGAGGCAACTCAACACTGGAGCCTACCTGGGCTCTTTGGTGGGGCTAATGGCCGACTCTGGGAGGGCTCATGCCAAGTAATACTTCCCAGAACTTCTGCTGCTGGTGTCCTTGTCCCTTGGTGAGCCACATCTGCCCCCCGCCTCTGCAGGAGACCCTCCAACACTAGCAGGTAGGTCTGGTTCAGTCTCCTATGGGGTCACTGCTCCTTCCTCTGGGTCCTGATGTGCATACTTTGTGTGTGCCCTCCAAGAGTGCAGTCCCTGTTTCTTCCAGTCCTGTCAAAGTCCTGCAGTCCAATCCCACTAGTGTTCAAAGTCTTATTCTCTAGGAATTCCTCCTCCCATTGCCAGACCCCCAGGTTGGGAGGCCTGACGTGGGGCTCAGAACCTTCACTCCAGTGGGTGGACTTCTGTGGTATAAGTGTTCTCCAGCTTGTGGGTCACCCAACCCAGCAGTTATGGGGTTTGATTTTATTGTGATAGTACCCATCCTGTCATCTCATTGCAGCATCTCCTTTGTCTTTGCTTGTGGGGTATCTTTTTTGGTGAGTTCCAGTGTCTTCCTGTCGATGATTGTTCAGCAGTTAGTTGTGATTCTGGTGTTCTCGAAAGAGGGAGTGAGAGTATGTCCTTCTACTCTGCCATCTTGAACCAATCTCCTCCTTTATTATTTCTTATAGTACATGTCTCCTAGTGATGAATTCCCTCAGATTTTTATTCATGAGTAAAAATCTGTATTTCACTATTTGAAAGATATGTGCTGAGTATAGAATTTTATTTTGACCCATTATAATCATTTGTTGCTTTCAAGATGTCATGTCATTTTGGACTGTGTAGTTTCCAATGAGTAGATTTCATCATTCTTATCTTTGCCTCTGTGTAGGAAATATATCTTTTCTCTCTGGCTGCTTTTAACATTTTTTTCTTTATCACTAGTTTTCAACAATGTGATGATGTATTTTTCTTTATGTTTATTCTGCTTAGGATCCTTTGAGTTTCTTGGATCTTTAGGTTTACTGTTACCAAGTTTGGCTATCATTTTGCTATTATGGCTTCATTGCTTTAAATATGTTTTCTGCTGATCTTCCTTTCTGAGGCTCCAGTTACATTTATTCTAGACTACTCAATTTTGTCCCAGGGATTAGTGATGCTTTGGGGTTTTCTTCTCTCTCATGTTTCTTTTTGGAAATTTTCTATTGCTATTTATTCAAGTTCACTATTCTTCTCTGCTATGATGTCTAATATTCAGATAAAAATATATCTGAAATAAAATTATCTCTCGAAATTTGAGTCTTTTTAATATCTTCTAATTCTCACTTTATCACATTCATGTTTTCCTCAGCCTTCTTGAATATCTGGAATATATTTTCCAAAGCATTTTAAATATCCTTTTCTGCTAATTTTATCATCTGTTTTATTTCTAGCTATGTTTCTGGTGATTTATTTTTTTCCTCTGGTTATCAGTCTTTTTCTTTATACCTACTACTTTTCATATAGTTAACACTGTGAATTTTACATTTATGGTGATATTTTGTTGGATTCTTTTCAATAGATAGTTATCTGGAAGGAAGTTATGTTACTTAGAATCATTGTTTTTAAGCTTTTTTAGGGTGGGTCTAGAAAAGCCTTTAGTTTATGGCTAATTTGTTCCCACTACTGAAGTGACACCCCTCTATCTGTTTTCCCATTAGTTGGAGACCTCAGCAGTTTGGCTTGTAGTGACATGACATATTCTCAGCCTTGTATGAGCTTTGTGAATTGTTCTGCTTTATCCTTTTGGTGGTTTGTTCCCAAGCCTGTGGTAGTTTATTCACATGGATGCACAGATCACTACCAGACAAAATTTCAAGAGAACCGTTCTATAAATCTCTGATGTATTCTATCTATGCAGCTCTCTTCTATCCAGTATTTTGCCTCGTAAATTCTGTTTTTGCCACATTAGACTCTGATTTCTGTCTGTGAGACTTCTGATCTCTCCTTGAGTTTCGGTTTCCTGGGAAATCTCTCCATTCAGTAAGTTAGAACACTTAGTTTAAACTAAAGTTTACTTCGATTGTTATCCTTCTCTCATCTTATTCTATGTTGCCTGTTGACTAATATGTGAAAACTGCCATTTAATATATTTTGTTCAGCTTCCTAGTTAAGGTAGGAGATTAAATCCAGTATCCATATTGACTTTTCAACAACAATTGCCTAACCTCCCCAAACCTAAGGTATAACTTTCCAGGATTCTTACTTACTTACTTATTTATGGCTGCGTTGGGTCTTTGTTTCCGCATGCAGGCTTTCTCTGGTTGCATCGAGTGGGGGCTACTCTTCGTTGTGGTGCACAGGCTTCTCATTGCGGTGGATTTTGTTGCAGAGTGTGAGCTTTAGGCACATGGGCATCAGTAGTTGTGGCTCACAGGCTTAGTTGCTCCCTGGCACATGGGGTCTTCCTGGACCAGGGATTGAACCCGTGTCCCCTACATTGACATGTGGATTCTTAAGCACTGCACCACCAGGGAAGTCCTCAGTATTCTTATTTTTAATTCAAAAAGAAAATTATTTTTGTTGGTGCCATACATTCTAGTTGCATTTTTTTCTCTTCTCAGTACTGCATTTGGGAACTCTCTCATACCTGTAAGCAGAAGTAATTAACTACTTTTTAACATTAAAAGTTTAGAGATATTAATTTGCTACAATATGTAGTATGTATAATATTGCACTTATAATAATATTAAGATCAATTCTACTTTTGTGTGGAAAATTTTCAAAGTAATAACATTTCTGACTTGATGCTCATAAAAGCTCTGTGAACTAGATAAATCTAGCATTATAATTCTCATTACAAAGTAAAGAAGCTAAGGCCTCTCAAGATTCATTAATTTTTCTCAGTCGCATAACCTATAAATGATGAGATAGGATCTTCTGACTTTTATAACAATGTTTTTTCCAATTTTCCAGAGTCTGTCTTCCTGGAAGATGTAGAACTTTATGTCAAAACATCTAGTATAGTATGGTAGCAAAACTTTTCACTTTTTGTGAGGAAGGCAATATGGTGGAATAGAAATAACTAGATTTAGAGTAAGTGGATGATTTGTCAATCATATTCAATCTAAGTAATAAAACAATGTGGAATTATATAAAATGAGCAAAACAACTTTTATATAACTGTTTTATATTTAGTTTAGGAAACAAAAAGCAGATTTACAATTGTTCAGCTAGAGGGCATGTTGTAAATGGAGAAAAAGAGAGTTTAGTGTATGCCAATTGTTAAGGTGACCAAAATGCCTGCTTAGGAGATCCATTTTAAGTTTTCAGGAGATTTAGTTAAGAAATTAATCAAATGGCCTTTGTATTTTAATAAATGGGACAAAATAAACAAAAGATTGAGAAATTTTTAAATTTTTGTGAATAAGTTTGACCTCTGTTCAACTACTATGGTGTCAAAACCTTTGATATATGAAGTTAATCTTTATGTAAAATCTTGTGTTAAATATATACTCTGTTTAAGAAGAGAATTAATTTTGAACCTAATAATTATTATTTGAAAAAGTCACCTAATTGCATACCTAAGCAGCTGTAGCTAGTGAAGTGTGACATTTCTTGATCTATTCCCCCCTTCATAGCAAAAATATTTTATATGATTCGTCTGTAAAAACATAAAATCAAGTTAAAGAGCAGGTTGAGTAATCACTACTTACATGATAAAATATATGAGAAAATATGATTGCAGGTCATTCTTATTTTTTGCAGTGGTCATGGCTATTATATAAGGTTAACCTATCCTATGTAAAGGCACCATATCCTTCCTTTCACCAGTCACTGCCTGACTTACCCAACCCTAAAGCATTACTTTCCAATAATCTTATTTATTTTTAAATTTGGAGATAAAAATAATAATGGTTGGTGTAATACATTCTAGTTGCATTTTTTTTTCTCTCAGAGTTGCATTTGGGAACTGCAATGGGTTGGCTGTGGTGGATTTTATACAGAAGACAGTACTGTTAAGCATGGGGACCATTGACCTATATAGATCAAGTGACCTATACCAACGACAACCACGGTCTCCTCGAAAAAACAAGCAGTTCATTGCAGGTAGGAGATAAGATCGTCATGAACTTGATTAGTTCACCTGTTTTCTTACCTTTAGATTTCTTGTCTTTCTTCTGTGATGCTATTCAAATGCACAGCAATATAAAGTCAACATAATTTACAATACCACGTAAGTAAAATTGGTCAGAAACATAGTAAGAATCTTTGAAAGGGTAAAGGAGGTGTTTAAACTTCAATTTGTTGTTAACGTTAGGAAGGATCTCAAGTTTCTTAAGTTGAATTCCTAAAAAATAAGAAGGTATTAAATATAAAAATGCTAAGAAAATCAGGCTCTCTAGTTGAAAAAGCTGCTTGCAATGGTTGTGTTAACTGGGATAGTTTTCTTCTAATATATGACAGCTTTAAAAATATAACTTAAGGTCATTCACTAGTTTTAATTTTTTTTAATTAACTCCATTTTTTGGCTGTCACCTTTCCTTGGTGGATGGTGACTTTCTTGGAGGTATTTTCACAAATGCAGTAAACATTATTAACATTTAAAAATGCTATGAAAGATGATATTTTTCTTGACAGGACAAATTAGAAAAATATATAAAGTTACTAAAATACAAGCCAAAATACTTTCTACGTATAATGCCAAACCTTGATAGGCCAAATTATCCAAAGTTGTACTAAAATTTCAGTATATATCCAAATAGTCGGCTTTGCAAACATTGCCAACATTTTGTATATTTTCTGTCCACGGACATAGTTTAGTTGGTAAAAAATTGGCTGAGCTAAAAGGTTTGCAGGTGGAAATGCATCTATAGTATTATGTGTTATTTTATACAGTTTTAAAAATTTTCTACTGTTTTTTAAAATAATCAGTTGAATATTGACACTTTTACTAAATATACCCACGTGAAGACTATTGTAAAGTAAAAAGAGTACATTATGGTAGGTGTTATTTTCTAAATAGCAAATGTGCCAAATTTAACATCTGAATGTGGTAATAAATGAAGTTTCCTTTTGGACTAATGAAAAATTACTTGATATACTGAAATTCTCCTTCTTTGTTAATCTTTCTTTTGTAAACCTAAACCCTTTCCAAATTGCTAATTTAGACCCTTTTCAGGAGCACAAAGTTCTCCTTCAGAACCTGGAGTTTCTTTGTTTTTTGTTAGGGATCTCAACTTTTAGCAATATTTTATGAGTGCTAGCAATGTAAAATTAAACACGTTCTGCTTCTACCACTACTAGCTTTTGACAGAAAGGCAGAATAAGAGAAAGTTGACTTTTGAAAGTTCATGGACTCTTGATAGAAAGATGTTAGGGGATAGTAGGCACTGTTTGCATGCTGAAACACTAATTCAATCAGAAAAGCTGTGGATCCCAAGACAGCATCTAAATTATTTGCTGGATATACACAGTGGGATGACAAAGTGTATATTTTGACAGAGGTAATACAATTATTATTTAATTTAAACTTACTGAGCCTCAAAAATTATGATTAGAGCTCAGAATTTTAATGACTTTAAAATTAGGAAAAACTGTGATGAAGTTGTAAACTCTGCTTGTATTTAGTATATATGAGTACTCACTTTGTTATTAAAAAAAAAAAGACTAAAATCCCTAAGCTTTCTTGTTAATACTGAAGATTAAAGACTACCATTTTTATATTTATGAGGTAACATACATATTATTTATAAGCTAAATAAGTTTACTATGTAAAAAGCATAAAGAGAAATATGCCATTTATTTTTATAAGATATTTGATTGAATAAAATTACTACAGCATTCTCATTATTCATCTATCACCTCACTTTCTAATTGATTTATTTTTTTAATATGTCCTTTCTAATTTGATTACCTAAACTTGCTGCAATTTCTTCATCTTGGCTGTTCTATATTCTGGTATGATATCACTTCCTTTCACTTTAGACTATTTTTCTCTCTTTCTTCTGCCTGCTGCTGATGCTGGTGTTCTGGCATGTTCCAAAGACAACTTTTGCATGCGTGGCCTGTCTAACTTTTATCCTGATTTAACGAAACGGATCCGTACTTCCTATCAGAGTAAGTTCTATAAAGGTTAGGCAAATAGCTTTTTTTTAAGTCATAATGCTTGAGTTAAATCCATATATCTGTGCTCAGTAATGTGTTTTTAAAAACACATTCAGCATGCATGCAAATTTTTGCTTTGTTATGGAAATGCAACCTGATAATTTTAATAAAAATTATATAAATATTTCAAATAGCTATATCATTTACCCATATTCATTGTTTCAGTGTTTATTTCAAATCATGTGTACCATGTGCTATTAGTCCAAGAGCCATTGTCTTTTGTTTCGAGGAGGAAGAGCCATGGTGTCCTTGTAAATAATAAACCTGATATTCTAGCATCAATAATAATTGAATGCTTATTTTGGAAACTTTATGCCTTTGGCCATTTTATAAAATTATTGTAACCAGGGCCACAATACTTGCTTTTTCTAATGTAATTAGATTTCTTAGAGGTAGCATTTCTGATGCTTTTCATTAAAATAGAATACAAACACACATTTCTATAGTGATTTTAGGAAACAAACACTGTGAAACTGGGGAATTAAGGTCACAAATAAAAGTCACTAATATTAACATTTACCATGATAGCAAATGCAAATCTGAAGATGGTGTGTCAGATATTCTATCAAATGGTGCAGAAAGAGTGGGGAGTTTTAGAGTATGATTGGAGGTGCAGATGATACTAGTGATATTATGGGTGAATATTTATTGACATGAGAAGATGTATATAATATGTTAATCAATATGTTTAAAAAGAACTTTACTTAAAAAGTAAAGTTTTACTTCACTTTTTATATTAAAAAAGTATATGAGATCTCATACAAATATGAGATCATATAAAATGATCTCATATTTGTATAAAATATATATATGGGTACATACATGTTTGTTGCTCGTATCCTGAATTTCTTCAGACTTCACCTCACCAGCTTGTACATACTTAATGGAATTACATCACTTATAAAAACCTAAAATTTTGTGTTCCATTAGCTAAAGGAAGTCAATACCTGTGAAAGCCTTAAAATTTTTCTGGGGTGCAGAGGGTGACTTATTTTTACTCGGAACTATTCTCTAGTTTTCTACTCTAAGCACCCCCCTTTTGAGTGCTTCCCACCACCTCTACTCCTGGTGCCTTGTGATAGGACACATATCTGTGTTGGCTTCTGCTGTTACTAAAACAGAAACTTATTAGGTATTATAACATTTCTTGACACCTGAAAGTTATATGAAATTTTAGTTTCCATAATTAAAATTTCCATAAAAGTTGTATTGGAACACAGCCAAACTCATTCATTTACATATTGTTTCTGGTTGCTTCCAAACTACAATGGCAGAGTTGAGTAGCTGCAACAGAAACCATATGGCCCCTAGAGAATGGACTTGAGGACACGGGGAGGGGGAAGGGTAAGCTGGGACAAAGTGAGAGAGTGGCATGGACATATATACACTACCAAACGTAAAATAGCTAGCTAGTGGGAAGCAACCACATAGCACAGGGAGATCAGCTCGATGCTTTGTGGCCACCTAGAGGGGTGGGATAGGGAGGGTGGGAGGGAGGGAGATGCAAGAGAGAAGAGATATGGGAACATATGTATATGTATAACTGATTCACTTTGTTATGAAACAGAAACTGACACACTATTGTAAAGCAATTATACTGTAATAAAGATGTTAAAAAAAATTGCCCACCTGAAAAAAAAACATCTGGCCCATGAGACCTAAATATTTACTGTCTTGCTCCTCACATAAATTTGCTGACCTCTCCCCTATACTATTCTTCGTTACCCATCCCCTACACCTAAACGGTTTCAGCCAAAACATTTCCTGAAAATAGTTTCCTGGTGGTTTAACACACATACTCAGACTTCAGAATCCTAGTTTAGCCTTCTCAAGGTAGAATCTCCCTACTGTGTGTGTGTGTGTGTGTGTGTGTGTGTGTGTGTGTGTGTATGAGAATGCATTCATCTGTACAGATAGAAAAAGCTTCTGGAACATGAGATTGTAGATTTTATAAATTTCATTTAATGTATTTTATGGTATTTCTATAATAAACATGTAATGCTTTTATAGTAAAAAGAAGTTGGATACCGAGGATAAGAAGCAGGCTCTTAATCTGAATTCTACAATATCAGCCATGATATTAAGGTTAAAGTTCATTATTTCAATAATCTTATGTTGCCTTCAGAATAAAAAAGCCAAGATTTTAAACCTTCATTCAGGGTACTCTAAAATATAATTTTTATCTGCATCTTCAAATGAATTTTCTACTACTCCTATAAAAACACTTAGGCCAGTGTATGTATCTTACTACACTTATAATTTACTTATAAGTGAAACTCTCTTGGCAATTCTCTGGAAACTTTCCTTAGATTTCACTCCCTATAGTAAACCTTTCCTGCTGCCATTAGAGCCCTTTGCACCAATTCCTTAATTTAAATGTCTATAGTGCCTACTGTGTACAGGCTTCTACACAGTAGTGTCTGAACCATTTAATTGGTATTTAGATTTGTTTGTATTTTTATGCATATGCTCTACCTTTATAAATGCATGATAAGAACCTGAAGACCATATCTAAAATTGTTATTATCCTCTACACCCAGCACAAGTATGAGCTCAGCAAGTCAACGATGATGGTAGTGAGACAGAGCATGGCAGGAGACTCTTGCTCACATGAATAGCCAGTGGACTTTTCAAATTTGATAAATGAGAGTAGACATGGCTTCTGGGTTCACTGGAATTTTGCAAAAGAAATCATAGTTTCTTCTAAACAAAGATTTAAAGTGTTAAGACAGGAGTAAAATCAAGTCCTCAGAAGGCCATAAAAAGATGGTCTGTGTCTTCCACGGGACTATGATTTGTGGATGCAAAGAAATGCTTTGGAAAGAACAAGAGACATAGGGTGAGAAGGTTTATATCAAGTTCTGCCTTTTCTTCTTATTGACTACTCATTACATTTATAATCTTAAACAAGTCATTTAACTGCTCTGAGTTTCTTTTTTCTCATATATAAAGTAAAAATCATAATCCCTACTTTCCCCTTAGAGACTTTTGGAACTTTCCAAGATTAGTGTTTGTAATTGCACTTCTATAAATATTAGACATTATTATTATAATAGAAGATGAAACCACGTCACAAGTTAAATAACCTTTCCAGAACACAACAAATCTATGGAAGAATTTAGGGTTAACATCCAGTCAGCTGCCTCATCACCTAATGCTCTTTCTACTTGTTATAATGACAAATTCTGCTAGTTAAATATTGATAATATACCATTTGAACCAAAGGAGGTTTGAAAGGTATGCTTAAGGTAGAACATTGTCAGAAAAGGTGCTTATGCATCAATTTCTAGTTATGCATTGGGGAATTCTTTGGAAAGTTTCAGTCCTATCTACAGACATTTTCTCTCTTTCACTGCATAGTTTGTTCAGAGTGTGGGAGTCATAACAGACCCTGGAAACACAAATCATAAACATAAAGAAAAATTGAAAGAAAAGGGGAAGATAAGAGAAAACTAGCAAAGAGAGGCAAATAAACATTTTCAAAAATGAATGGAGCGGGCTTCCCTGGTGGCACAGTGGTTAAGAATCTGCCTGCCAATGCAGGGGATACAGGTTCGAGCCCTGGTCCGGGAAGATCCCACATGCCATGGAGCAACTAAACCCGTGAGCCATAACTACTGAGCCCACATGCCACAACTGAAGCCCACGAGCCTAGAGCCCATGCTCCACAACGAGAAGCCACCATGATGAGAAGCCTGCCCACCGCAACGAAGAGTAGCCCCCACTTGCCGCAACTAGAGAAAGCCCGCGTGCAGCAGCAAGACCCAATGCAGCCAAAAATAAATAAATTTATTTTTTAAAAAATGAATGAAGAAAGTCAAGAATGGAGGAGGAGTAAAACAAAGAATAAGAGGAATGCCTCAAGGAACAAAAACTACCAAAAATTATGGTAAATAATAAGGGGAAAGTCCATTTATTTAAAAAATATTTACTAAGCAACTTTACCATCTGTGTAAAACATTTTTTAGGCAGTAGATATATAATGAATGAAATAATTAAAGTCTCTTCCCCCAATTTATAAGAGAAAACATATAAAGAAATTCATAGATATACAATTACAGTTGAAAAAAAGAAAGCAATCCTATGAAAGAAAAAAAATTAGATGTGGAAAAGTTGGACCTATTTTTGAGAGTGTTGTTAGGGAAGGGCCTATCTGAGGAGGAAACATTTAAGTGAATCCTTACAAGATAAGAAGGAATCAGACAAAGCTTTGAACTTACAATTCTGACCAAGGCAGAGTAACAGGGACAAGATTTAACATCCTGCCTCAAATAAACAGAAACAGCCATAATAAATGAAGCTGTGGTTTTTAAGACATGGAACATCAGACAATGAAGAACAGTAATTTCTGACAGATAAGAAACAAAAGAAGTCAACCCTATAGCCATACCTCTTTACTGCCCTGAGAGAGTTTCTAGACTGCAGCAAAGGGAGAAGGAGAAACCCAAGAGGAAACCAGTCAACTCCCTATGCTGAGAAGATGGAGAAGAGAAACTGGGGAAACCAAAGCAGCTACAGCTCCTAAAGAGAGGTTCCCAGAGATCTACAGTTTCCTCCTCCAACAGATCAACACATACCTATGATGTAGCTACCCAGGGACAGGTAAAGAACCATCTGAAAGGGTTAAAGGAAATGGTACCCAACACTCAAACAAAGGGAATAGTGCCTATTTTTTCGCACCAGGCAGACCAAAAAAAATATATATATATATATATAATTCACATCCGCTTCTAATTAACACTGTACTGGGGATTCTAGCCAGTATAGTCAGACAAGAAAAAGAAAAAGTTATCCAGATTGGAAAAGAAGTTAAATCATCCTTTTACATAGACAACATGATCTATGAAGAAAATCTAATGAAGTCTACAAAAGAGCTACTAGAACTAGTAAGTGAGTTTAACAAAGTACAGGATATAAGGTCCGTATACAAAAATCAATTTTATTTCTGTCAACCTGCAACACTTAGCCATAAATTAAACAACAGATGTGAAAGACCCATGCACTGAAAAACAGAAAACATTTCTGAGAAGTTAAAGAACTTAAAAAATGAAAAATTACATGTCAATATTATTAAGATATCAGTTCTCTCTCAGTTGATCTGTAGTTCAATACAATCCCAATAAATATCCAGCAGACTTTTTAATAGAAATTGACAAACTGATTCTAAAGTCCATATAGAAATGCAAAGGATTTAGAGTAGCCAAAACAGCTGTTTTTTGTTTGTTTGTTTGTTTTTGCGGTACGCGGGCCTCTCACTGTTGTGGCCCCTCCTGTTGCAGAGCGCAGGCTCCGGACGCGCAGGCTCAGCGGCCATGGCTCACGGTCCCAGCCGCTCCGCGGCACGTGGGATCCTCCCGGACCGGGGCACAAACCCGGCGGACTCAAACCACTGCGCCACCAGGGAAGCCCGATTGTTCTTTTTAAAAGCTGTTTTGGGGTGCTTCCCTGGTGGCGCAGTGGTTGAGAGTCCGCCTGCCGATGCGGGGGACGCGGGTTCTGGAGCCTGCGCTCCGCAACAGGAGGGGCCACAACAGTGAGAGGCCCGCGTAGCACACACACACACAAAAAAAGAACAATCTTGGAGAACCAACACTACCTAATTTCAAGACTTTTTAAAAAATTAGTGTGTTATTGAGTCAGGTTGGTATTGGTCCAAAGACAGATATGTCAATGGAACTCAACAGACTCCAGAAATACATCTACACATATATGGACAACCGATTTTTTTTACAAAGTTGCAAAGGTAATTAAGCAGAGAAAGAAGAGTCTTTTCTACAAATGATATTTAAACAACTGAATGTCCTTTTGTAAAAAAAAAATAACTTTGATCCATACTTTGTACTATATTTTTAACAGTTAACTTACAATGGATCATAAGCTTTAATATAAAACCTAAAACCATAAATCTAGGAAAAAGGAGAAAAATTTTGTTACCTTAGGTTAGGCAAAAGTGTTTTAGATAATATACCAATGACATGCTCCATAAAAGAACAAATGTATGGATAAATTGGATTTTTTCAAAAGTAAAAATTTCTGCTATTTAAAAGACACTGTTTTGAGAGTGAAAAGTTAAACCATGGACTAGGAGAAAATATTTGCAAAGCATATATCTGATAAAGGACTAATATCTAGAATACAATTTTTAATTTCTCAGAACTCAATAATAAGAAAGCAAGCAACCCAATAAAAATATAAGCCAAAGATTTGAATAAATAACTCACAAATGAAAATATAGTGATAAAATAAGCATACAAAAAGATACTCAAAAACATTCATTATTAAGAAAATCAAATTAAAACTACAATGAAATATAATAATACATCTATTTTCATGACTATAATTTAAAAGACTGATCATACCAAGTACTGGCAAGATTGTAGAAGAAACAGAATCTCTTACACACTACTGGTGGGAATGTACAATGGTATAACCATTTGGCAGGTTCTAAAGATTTAAACACACACTTACAATATGACCTAGCCACTTTACACCTAGTTATTTACCCTAGATAAATGAAAGCATATATCCATACAAAGACATTCATAGCAGCCAAAAATTCAAATATCTTTAGTAATCAAAACTAAAACAACTAAAGTCTCCGTCAAAAACTAAATGAATAAACAAATCTCGTATGTTTGTTCAATGGTTTACTACGCAGTAATAAAAAGGTATGCACTATTGATATGTGCTTATACCATGGATGAATCTCAAAATAATGAATCTTACATTGAGTTAGAGAAACCAGACAAAAAAGGGCAGATACTGTATGATTCCATTTATATAAAATTCTAGGAAATGAAAACTAATGCAGAGTGACAGAAAGCAGACCCATGGTTGCCTGGGGATGGGGAAGGAGCTAATATGGAGAGGGCTGGAAGGGAGGGTTACAAAAGGACACAAAGAAACTCTTGGATACATTTATTATCGTGATTGTAGAGATGGTTTCACAGGGGTATACATATGTCAAGATTTATCAAATTAAATACTTTATATGTCAGTTGAACCTCAAAGAGTTATATTTTAAAAGAGAACTAGGCACCTGAAGGGCAGGGAGCAGTGTATTCTGGGCAGAATTAACAGCTTATAAGAAGGTTCTAAGGTGATTAAGGACTTTAACTATCTTCTAGAAATAGAAGGTCAGGGAGGCTTGGGGTGTGGTGATTGAAAGTGGGTTAAGATTTTGATGTCTAGATGAGCAGGGACAAGATCATTTCTAAAGCAATTATAAGAAATTCTGTTTTGAGCAAGAAAATGATGTGCTTTGATTTATATCTAAAAAATGTTATCCACACTGCTGAATGAAGAAAATATTGTGGGCCAAAAAGAATGAAAGCTAGTATACCAGTTGGGAGGCCAATATTATACTCCAGGCAGGAAATGAAGGTAGCTTTGGCCAGGGTGATAGCACTGTTGTTGGAGAAAAAAGATAGATGCAAGAATCACTTACAGAGCTACTAATTATAATTCAATTTGGGAGATCAGAAAGTGGAATCAAAGATTATTTCCAAATTTGGGCTTGAGCCAATGACTGTCATGATATTATTTACAAAGATGAAGAAGCTAGGGTTGGGGCACAGTATGTTGGTAGGGAATAGAGTTCGGTTTTAGACATGTTAAATTTTGGTGTGTATTGTTTATCCAAGTAAGACGTTAAGTGGACAGGTAAACAAATCTGAATATCAGGGCTGTAATTTAGTATGTAATGGCATGGGAATGAAGTTATGCAGGCGTGGAGGGAGCAGAAGAAGGGAAGAGGGGGCTGGTGGATAAAGAAACAGGAACTTCAACATTTAATTTCCAAAGGAAGAAGAGTAACTGGCAGAGGACTTGCCAGAGAGAAGAGGAGAAATGAGAAGACTATTGCAGAAGCCAAATTAAAGGGGAGTGTGTTTCAAGAAGTGGTCAACCACATCAAATGCTACAGATAGAATAAGTAGGGTAAGCTTAGAAAAGGGTCTAGTGGGTGCTGTGCTGTGAAGGTTATTAGTGACTCTCTAAAAAGTAGTTTTGAAAAATATTGGGATAGAAGCCACAATTATATTAGACTAAGTAGTGGCAAGTGAGGAAACAGCACAAGTAAATAACTCTTTTGAGATGTTTGGTTATGAAGGGGTGCCAAAAAATAGGTCAATACCTGCATTGGAATGAAGTGTTAAAAGAAGGATTTTTTTTCATTTTAGATAAAGAGCATATTTTTTTAAATTTATTTTTATTTTTTTTGCGGTATGCGGGCCTCTCACTGTTGTGGCCTCTCCCGTTGCGGAGCACAGGCTCCGGACGCGCAGGCCTAGCGGCCATGGCTCACGGGCTTAGTTGCTCTGTGGCATGTGGGATCTTCCCGGACCAGGGCACGAACCCGTGTCTCCTGCATCGGCAGGCGGATTCTCAACCACTGCGCCACCAGGGAAGCCCAAAGAGCATATTTTAAAGTTGATGTGAATATTGAATGATCCGTAGAGAAAGAGAGATTGGTGGTAGGGGACAGAGGGAATAATAACTAAAGAAGCAAAATCCTTCAGAAAGTTATGGGAGAGGAAATCAGAGCATATGTACAAAGATTAGTGTTTAATAGGAAGTTTTCTCTATTGTAATAGAGAGGTACATAAAAGAAAAGGAGAAAGCTACAGAATCAGAGGGATCAGTTATAAAATGTATGATTTGGTTGAGAAATGAAACAAGTGATTTTTATATCTCTATTTTTCAGTTCTGTATTTTAATAGGTTTCCTTTCTTTTTGAAATCAGTTTTACAGTGTTTTCTTACTCCAAACTTTGTATTGAAAAGCACACTGATCTGTAGTTAGTAGGTAAAATATAAGGTTCTATCTTTGAATTCTAAAAAATGAACAAAGAAATTAAAAATAGGGGAGATATTACTTAGTAATATATGTGAGTTTTCTAGAGTTTAGTTTAACAGTAATTTCAATGTGACTCGAACAAATAAAACAGCTAATATAACTTAGGGCAGTGGTTCTCAACCCGGCATGATTTTGTCCCCCAGAGGATATTTGGCAATGTCTGGAAACATTTTTTGTTGTCACAATTGGGGGGAGGAGTGCTCTACTGGCATCTAGTGGGTAGAAGCCATAGATGCTGATAAACATCCTACAATATATCACCCCACAACAAAAAAATTATCTGGCTAAAATGTCAATCAAATTTGAAAGCATTGAGACCAGAGAAGTTTATATGGTAAATGGTAATTTGGTAATAACATTCCCAAAGTGTAGACTATTTATATATGTGAAGACATTTGTACATTGGGTATTAGTCTCCTAAAGAATATTGGTATTTTATTTAACATTCACAAGTTGCTACTTCAAATACGATATTGATTAAATTATCCATTAAGACACATTATAGGTATATATTCTTAGAAATCTTTAAAAAATGTTGATATAATTCAGTGTATCCAAGGGGGTTTTGTCTTCTGATATTCAATTATTTATTTACCACAAAATATCTCTATTTGATCTTAACCGGGATTTACTATTTTCTAATGAATCACTGTACAAATCTTCCAAATTTAGTTGTCAATTTGCTTTACTTTATCCATATATCAGACATAACTTTCTTCACATAATCTTTGGGAAATCTCACCATTGAGTGTTCAATATATTATGAGGAAAAGCACAATTATTTGGCATTACCCTGAGCACTTCAGTGAATACCTACTAGTGTCAGTAATGGATTAACCAGTTTACCTGGTTTCCATTCCTTTGTTCCACATGCCTTCAACACAGCTTTAACAGTATTTCCAAGAGATTAGATATAAAAGTGGAGGGGCTTTCCATTTCCAGATAGGATGTTGAAAGATATAAAAATTCTTCATCCCCATGGTAACAATGATGACACAACACTAATAAAATCCTGTGATAACAATGATAAAATTAAAATTATACTTTTCTATGAGGCTTCTGAAGAGTGGTGGATTCAAAGAAGCCTTGATTAACTGAATTCCAGAGAGATAAGAGCCATTCATAGATAAGCAGAAAACCGTAGCTGCTTTTATACCTGGGGCAAGTGACTGAGCTGGACACAGGTCAGGAAAGGAATGGGCCTTCTATGGATGGACAAACTGCAAAGAATAGGAACAACTATAGGTTTAATGACTATCTGGACTGAACTGTTGAATGGGAATCTGAAATAGCTCTAAACACAAAATTATTCAGTTTGGCAATTCTCTGCCAACTAACCCCACCACTCTCAGAATTTTTCTGAGAAAGTGGCAGCAAATGAGAAAGCACAGAGAATTTATGCAGTCTCAAAGTGCTTGCATTCAGGGGTTATTGTAGAATTTGACCCAAGCTGAATTAAACTATCTGAAACTGAATCTCAACCCTCTTTCTGCACAAATACTGGGAAAATTAGGAATCAGCCCCTTGAGGAAGGGTTAGGGAAGTTTGAGTGTTGGATTGAGGAGCAAAGAGATTTTGAAGGGAAATCTAACTAATTAAAGCTGCAGACCAGCCCTAGTTCAATTCAGTGCTGTGTAGAATCTGATTGATTAGCACTTCACTTGAGTTGTCTAAGGACAAAAATTGGTAAGGCTATAAAAAACTTAAGCAACTCTCTTAACCAGATTGACCTAACAGACATAAATAGACACCTACACCACACTAATGAAAATGTGCATTTTTTTCATTAGACGTGGAATATTCACAAATATAGACTGAGTCATGAAACAATAAAGAATTAAAATCAAGCAGAGTAAGTTCTCTGATCATAAAAGAAATTAAATTAGAAATCAGTAACAGAAATGTCTTAAAATCCCCAAATATTTGAAAATTAAGAATAGCTCATGTTTTAAAAAAGAAATCACAAGGGAATTTTTAAAATATTTTTAACTTAGTGAAAGTATAAACATAAAATATCAAAATCTGTGATGTTGAGATGTTACTAAATTAGTGCCTAATGGAAAATTTAGAACATTAGAAGCTTTAATTAGAAAAAAGATCTCAGATCAGTAATCTAATAGCTCTACCAATATCAGACAAAATAGATTTTAAATCAAAAAATTTCACTAAAGAGGGACAATTTTAAATGATAAAATGGTCAATATATCAAAAAGATATAACAATTATATGCACCTGACAACAGAGCTACAAAGTACATGAAGCAATATCTGACAGAATCAAAGGGATACACAATTCAACAATAATTATTGGTAATTTTAATACTCCACTTTTAAATATAATATGAGAACTAGGCAGAAGGCCAAGGAGGAAATAGAAGACTTGAACAATGCCATGTGTAAGACCTGTACACTCAAATCTACAGAAAGAAAATGTTTAAACATTATTTAAATGGAGGAGATACCATCTTTGTGGGTTGGAAGACTCAATAGTTTTAAGATATTTATTCTACCAAATTATCTATAGATTTATCACAACTCAATAATAATCTAGCATATCTTTTTAGAGAAATTGACGAACTGATTTTAAAATGTATGTAGAAATGCAAAGAATCTAGAATAACTAAAACACTTTTGCAAAAGAACAAAGTTGGAAGATTTCACTTCCTGATTACAAGCTGTAATATAAACCTGCATTAATTAGATAATGTGGTAGCCAAAAAAAAAAGACAAATAGACCAATGATTACAGAATAGAGAGAGAATCCAGAAATTGACCCACACATACATGGTCAATTTATTTTTGACTAAGGCCCTAACACAAATCAATGAGGAAAGAAAATCTTTTTAACAAATAATCATGAACAACTGGGCAAATAGATAGGGGGAAAATGGACCTTAATCCCTACCTCACACCATAATCAAAATTAACTTGAGATGAATTATAGTCCTGAAAATGAAAGCTAAAGATTTTAAAAGTTTCTTGAGAAAACAAAGAGTGATGTTTTCATTACCATTGGGTAGGCAATGATTACTGATACAGGAATAAAAAAAAAACTCAAAAGAAAAGAAAAAATCAATAAATTGCCCTTAAGGTAAATTAATCTTTTGCTCATCAAAAGACATCTTATTGTCACCAAGAAAATGGAAAGTTAAGTCACAAATGGAAGACATTATTCGCAATACCTACTTCCGACAAAAGACTCTTAAGCAAAATATATAAAGAATTATATTGAAGATTTGGCACTACTCAGTTCTGTAACCTTAAATAGTTTAAACTCTCTGAACTTACAGTTTCTTATTTATAAAACGTAAGGGTTCAGATAGAGTGTGACAATGGTCATTTTCTAAAATTCTATGATTTTTTTTAACCTACAGCAAGTTTATTGGTACAAATTATATAAAGAAGGAGGTGGTGGAAAGGAATATGAATAAAGATGGTTTGGGTAATTGACAATGGCTCTTAAGTACCCCTGGGTATGAGGATTTACATTAAAGTAGAAACTCTGAATATTTATTTACAAAGAAAAAATATGAAACTCTCCAATAAGGGTAGGAAAATCCTAAGGATATTTTGTGAATGCCACAGGAATGCAGACTGGCAGATAGTGGGAATTACAAAATGTTTATTAATCTATTGTGCCTATCCTTATATTTTTCAGGAAAGTGACAATAGAATATAAGAAATATTAGAAATGAGGAAAAAATAGTGCTTATAAGAAGGAATTTGATACCATTGAACAAATCATTTAGTATTTACTATACAATACTGCATTTTTATAAATAGGTATAATATTTAAAATTTGTTATATCTCCTTGAAGGGCTTTTAAAAAGCCAATAACCGTTTCTCTTGGAAGTGGAATATTTGATTAGATCTTTTAAAAAACCCCTTCTACTTCATGTTTTTCTTGGTCTATTTTCAGATGAAACTACATCACTTACTAAAATAGTTACTTCCTATGAAAAAATAAGAAAAGGAATTTTATATCTTTCCACCATCATATTCAATTACCCTTTATATATCAGTTATTTATTGCTTATTTTTTCCTATGTCATTGTTAAATTTTTCAAAATAATTGTCATAACATAAACATAGAAAAGGTCTCACAGGGGAAAAATAAAACCTTTTAAAACTTATAGGAATTAATAAGAATTATCTATGAAATTTTAGCAAATTCTCTCATTTTTTGTCATTTCATTTTCAGGTTTAATTGAGCTGAATGACAGTCCAGTTCCCCTGGAACTTGAGCGTTGCAAGTCTCCCACTTCAGGTAAACATGAGTGGTATTTTTCAATCTTCTGAAGATTACTTCACTGCAGTAATCTACTGCTTTATCTTCATAATTCTTGAGAAATTCATAATTTTGGTAATTAGGTGTAATTTCATTTTGAAATTTAACCATAAGCAAATTCTGTTCCAAAATAAAATAGAAATAAATGTCTTAAAATATTTATTGCTCCCCCCAAATTAAGATCAGAGGTATGAATGTAATACTTTTAAAAACATTTTAAAGGAAGTTATTTTGCAGATATATTAATAATGCTAAGTAAAAATTGTAATATTATACAGAAACTGCCTCATAGCTAGAGCTGAATTAGTGGGAAATATATACAGTAGGTGCAGTAACATATGAAACCATCCCTCTGGATCATAGTTTTGAAACATGTATATTCATTGGCAAAAGAAAAATGATAATATATGTTGTGAGCCCATTATATTAAAAATATGAGTATAAAGGTTCTTAGGAATAAGTTTTTAAGGTCTGTGGAAAAAAAGGGTATAGTACAAATTGTTGGGTGTTAGCATTGTGAATAATTTGCTTTTTAAAAATTTTTTATTTACCTGATTTTTCTATAATATATACATAGTAATGTGTAAATTTTTAACCACCAAAAAATTAGATATATCTTTGACATTGAATTGTAGATCTGTTTTCATAGAGTATCAAAAAATTATTTTTAAATTTAAATTATTTTATTTAAATATTTTATTTTTAACTTATGCAAATTTATAAACATTTAGTTATCTCTTTATAAAGCAATGAATTTTGACTTTTAGAAATTCAGCTGGAATTGTGACGTTCTTCAATCTAGTTCCTTAAGAGTTGTTAGTTGTTTATTGTTATTCTTCAGGAATGTAGGCTGAATAGAATCTAGTTGTGTCCTGTGTAAATTTCTGTTTTAATCATATCCATTTAATCCTTATTTTACTGCTTTCATGTTAAGCATGGTCTCATACATTTACCCTTTCTTTTGCTTTCCCATAGGCACCATCCTAATATAGGTATTATTACACCATACCTAGAATATTACAAAATTATTCTAATAGGTATCTCTATTTTCCATCTCTCCCTCTTAGAATTCATTTTGCATATCATGTTGCAAAATTAATCTCCTTAAAATATTACTTTGATATTTTCACGTGTCAGAAATCAATTAAAATATAATTTAATATCCTATATCAAATTCAATTAATTTAACCTCACTTTAAATTCTCATCCATAATCTAAATTTGAATAGTAATATATTTATTAGGTTCTAATATCAAAAAGAAATGGAATTAAAAATATTTTCCTCCCATCTTTCCCCATACATTTTTCTACTCTCTTGAAAAAAATAAACATTATTGGTAGTTTCTTTTTTATCCTTCTAGGCAATTTGTGTTTGTAAACAAACCAAAAAGAAACAGACTTTTGCCTTCTGTTTTGTACAAAAGTAGTATATTATGCACTTCGTTGTACTTGGCTTGTGTCACTTTACAGTGTATCTTGCTTTCCATTTCATTACATATTTTCTTATTCTTATTTACATTTATATGATATTGGATTACATGTGTGTACTATATTTAATCATTTTACCAATTAAAGGACACTTAGTTTAGTACCAGTCTATTGCTATGTCAAACAATGCCACAGTGACTAACCTTGGTACATTCCTCACTTTAAATGTGTACAGTTATATCTATCAGATAAATTCCTAAAATTGAAGTCGCTTGATCAAAGCGTATACACCTGTTTAATCTTTATAGATACTCCCCAACTGCTCCTCTTGGGGTTTGCAACAGTTCTCTCTCCTTCTAGCAATAACATGAAAATATTGGTTATCAAATTTTTTTATCTTTGCGAGTCTATTTGGTAAAAAGAATATGTCAATGCAGTTTCAGCTTACCTCTCACATATTATAAGTGATGTTGAACACCCTTTTATATATTTAAGAGTTCTTTAAATATTTTTTGTAAATTATCTATTCATATACTTTGCCCATTTTCTATAGGGTTGTTCATTCTTTTTAAATTAGTCCTCTTCATAAGTTAAGAAGATTTTCCCCTTATGACATGAGATCCAAATATTTTTCTCAATTTTAACTTTGCTTGTAGTATATCTTGCCTTAGAGCAGTTTTTTTCTAATCATTGATCTTTTCTTTTAAGGACTTCTTTATGCCCAACAATTTAAGTACTATTGGTTATCTACTTTTTAACATTTTAGTAGAATTCCCCTGTCATTTATAGTTACTTATCCTGTATATTTGTACTTTCTCTGAAAATTTTTTTCATTATGGAACGTTTCTAAAAATATACAATACACATATGAAAAGACTGAGAGCCTTTCTTTAATTAGGGTAACTAAATTGATCTATTTTGCTGTTTAAACCCAAACAGTGGTTTTACTGGGGTTTTTTAATTTGTTTTTTAGCTTACTGATTTCTGCTTTATCTTTATTAGTCTCCTCTGTTTTCCTTCATTTTACTTTTTCCTTTTTCACCTTTTTGTGGTAGATGCTTAATTCATTTATATTTATTTTTTTTTACATATTGATAAAACAAGGCTAAATTTCTCTTTGAACTCTGTTTTAACATGTAATAGCTTTTGATATATTACGATTGCATTAACAGAATTTTCTATGTAGTAAACAGTTTGTTTATATTTCTTTGACCCAAGAGTTATTTAATGTAAATGTATGTCATTAGGTAGCCATAAGTTTTAACTTATTAATCATGTTATTTAAGTCTCTCATGTCATTACTTATATTTTGATTACTTGTCAAAGATGGGGAAAAAGTAAATTAAAATATTGTATTAATCATGTGTTTCTGTCTATTTTTCCTTGTATCTGTTTATTTTTTAAAATATTCATGTGTAAATATTTGAAGATATATCCACAAAAAATACATTCTTTACCATTAATCACCATCGTTCATTTCATATGTGTCCTTTACCTGAATTCACCTTGTTTGCTATTAATACCACAATTCTTGCTTTTATTTGTAATTTCTTTTTGTATTCCTTGGCCTTACCTCTTTTGAGGTAAACTTTTTTTAAACTGAGGTGCAATATGTAAACCTCAAAGTGCATAATTCTTAAGAGTTCAGGTAGACTAGTTTTTACAAATGAATACACCAAGTAAACTTACCCAGATCAAGATATGGAATGTTACTGGAACCCCAGACACCTCCCTTATGCCCCTCTCAGCCACTAACCCCCACAAAGTTACCCGCTTTTCTGACTTTTATCATCATAGATTAGTTTTGTGGGTTTTGGACTCTCAGATGAATGGAATCATTCAGTATTTACTTTTAATTTTTGCTTATTTTGTTCAACATTATGTGTAGGATATTCATCTATGTTGCTGAATGATTTTTATTGATGTGTAATGTTCCATTATATGAATATATCTCAATTTATTTATGCAGTTTATTGCTGAACATTTAGGTGGTTTTCAATTGGGGGCTATTATAAGTAAAGCTGTTATGACCAATCTTGTCTAATTTTTAATACAAACATAACTCATTTCTGTGTTACATGTATCTGGGAGTGAGTTTTGAGGTCATAGCGTATGCATATGTTCAGCTGTTCAGCTTCAAGAAATACTACCAAGTTTTCTAAAGTGGTTGCACCAATTTTACTTCCATTAATGGTGTATAAAAGTTCTTTTTGTTCCACATACTTGCCAATTTTCTTTTTTCAATTTCTTCCATTACTTCCATTATGGTGAAAGTAATGGAAGAAATTACTTCCATTAACGATATATAAAAGTTCTATTTGTTCCACATACTTGCCAATTTTCTTTTTTCAGTTTCAGTCATTCTGGAGTGTATATAGTGGTGCTGTCTTGTTGTAGAATTAAATTGCAATGCATATCCCTGATGTCTAATGATTTTGATGAACTTTTACATTTATTGACTTTTTTAATATCCTCTTTTATAAGATATTCAAATATTTTACTCATTATTATGTTGCCAACTTTCTTTGAAATATAAGAAATTCTGCGTATGTATGAAGATAGGTAGATACATACATACAAAGAAGTACTTTTGTTGGATGTATATAGTGCAAAATATCTTTTCCCATTCTGTGCCTTGCCTTTTACTCTCTTAAAGGTGGTCTTTTGATGAGCAGAAGTTTTTAATGCTAATGTTATTCAATTGATCAATACTTTCTTTTATTGTTAGTGCTTTATGTGCTTTGTTTTATTTTTAAGAAAATTTTTGCCCACCCCAAGTTCATAAAATTATTTCCCTATCTTCTAGGAGGCTTATTGTCTTACCTTCAGTTTTAAGTTCAAGTTCCATTTGAAATGTATTTCTGTGTCTAATGTGAGGAAAGAGTCAAGGTTTATTACTTTCATTTAGGTATCCAGTTGACAAGGATCATTTATGATAAAACTATCATTTCCCCCACTACACTAAAATGGTACTTTTGCCACAAATTAGTGTACTCTACCATGTATGTGCATGTTTCTAGACTTTATGTTCTATTTCATTTGCGTGTTTACCATTAATCTGATTCCACACTGTTTTAATTGCTGTAGCTTTATAGTATTGCTGGTAGCATAGGTCCAATTATGTTTTTGTAGTTTTTTTTCAAGAACGCTATAGCTATTTTAGGTCTTTTGTTTTCATATAACTTTTAGAAAAAACTTGTCAGTTTGCACACAAACAAATATGCTTGGATAGTGATTGCAATTTCATTTCATCTATAGATCAGTTGGTCAGAAATGACATTCAACAATGAATTTTCCACTTGGTATCTCTCCATTTATGTGTCTTCTTTACTTTCAGTAATATTTTTAATTTTCTTTGTAGAGGACTTATACATCTTTCATTAGCTTTATTACTCAGTATTTGATATTTTTATGTTGTAAATTTTTAAATATCTTTTTATTATTTTTATGGCTAGAATATAAAAATAATTTTTGTATATTGACCTCATGTCCAGAAAATTTGATAAACTTATTTCAGTAATTTGTCAATTCTTTTAGATTATCTATGTATCCAATTATGCTCCCCCCTGTTAAAATGACAATTCCATTTCTTCTTTCTAAAGGAAGAAATTAGCTAGGACCTCCAAAGCAATGCTGAATAGATGTGGTGTTAGCAGATATCTTATTTTTCCAGTCACAGGTATGAGTCTTTCAAGATTTCAGAGTTAATTATAAGGAATATCTCTGAGTAAAAGAGGTCATAAATTAGGAAAGCCAGAAACCGATAATCATTTTATAATTCCGCTTTCCTACATGGATCTTAAACTCCCTTTTAGCCCAATAAACCACAAGTAATATAGGGTGAAGTTTATTAATATTTTATTAAATTAAATATTAATAGAATAATAATTCTAATTAATAGAATAACTATTAAATATTTCCTTTAGGATGATGAGAGAGACAGGAGTAGGAATTGGGAGCTGAAAGGGTCCCAGTGCGCCAAACAGAATGCTGATGTTCTCAGCTTCCAAGATAACAATCATTTCATATTATTCATTCACCCAACTATCTAACAAGTATTTACAATATCTACAGTTAGAGTGATATTATGATATCCACTGAGAGTAAACTAATGAACAAAATTAACATACCCCATGCCAAATGGAACTGACAGTCTATCTTTAGAAACCAACATTAAAGCAATAGTTATACAAATTGTTATTATTTTTCCTTAAAGCTGTGTAACCATTTTTCACTCACCAGGCAAGCTTGTGCAGTTTGTGCACTGCATAAACATACATCCCAAGGGGGGGAGCAGAAGCTAACATGAGCCCTAGCTCCACTTACCTGGAACACAACTGCAGTCCCCTAAAGGAAACAGCCGCTTTTTCTTTGGCCCAAGAAACTAACCAAGCCTTCAACTGTAGGGTTATGTCTGCCCACAAGGTGTGCATTTTTCTAATTTGTCCTACTTGAAGGTTTGCCTTTAAAAGTCATTTTCCCAATTTAACATCATTTTCTAGGTTAGCATTAGGTCCTAATACTGCTGCTACCTATGCAGCTATCCATCCTCATGATTCTCACTGTTCACAATATACAACAGACTTATAATGCTACCAAATTCAAGTGAAGACTATGGTGATAGAAATATTTATTCTTAAAAATACTTTTATTGAAAAATATCACAGAAACTAATGTCACAAAATACTAAAAAAGAAGTAATCTACTCTGTTGTTCTCAAACCTGAGTTAGAACTAGGTCTCATAGCCTAGTTTGAATGCTGCTTCTTTGTGATTCTACATGTCTAGAACCCCATTACATCCTCCAAAGAAGAATGCCTCTTCTTTCCAAAGAGTCCTCTGTTGAGGCAGTACCAAAATACTCAGGTAAAGGCACAAAACAGACACCCTTCCAAATAAGTATCATGAAATTCACCTCTAAGGTAAAAATACTTGGTTTACTTGGGCTAAAAATTACATGCCAATAGATTTTATTCCCTTCCTTTAGGACTTTCTACCAGAACTCCTGAGGCAGCACCAGGCTTTTATAGGAATGAAATACCAGCTGTGAGACAGAGGAATCAAGTACATCACTTGCCAGGTGAAAGTGAAAATCTCTTTTATGAACAAAGAAGTTATTCATATCTCCATAATTTTCTACTTCACAATTTGTCTCAAAACCTTTATTCTTATTTGTTGTACTGAAAACACAGGTCCCTCACGGTGAATGAAGACTAATTTCCCTAAAGCAATGGTTAAAACTATAGACACCAACTTCATGAGATATGAAGCAAGAATTCCTAAGGCTTTTGACATTTGCCATAGAATTTAGATAGTGGTGGGTTTTTCTTTACTGTAAACCTGGATAATTTCATCAGGCCTATAAGAAAATAATGGCGTGGCCAACAGATAATTCAGGGAAAACCTAAGAGCCAAAAAGTAGTTTTGTAAAAATTCTCCTTAACTCTTCATGATACAATTAAATATTTTCTGTGATCAGAAACAACTATGATTATCATGGAAACTCCAAAGAATCACCTCAAAGGGGCAATGCTCTCTCAAAAATAGTGAGCAGAAAAAAGGTCCTGTAAATTTTATGCAAATTCATTGAATATTTGATGCTGCTCATAGGGACCAAATAAGACTCAAACACAAGTCGTACAGCTTTCTTAAATTAGGCATTCATTACAAAATAGTTGTGACTAGATTTACAACTTTAACAAGCATAAATTATCAATGTTCTAGACCACAAGTAAAGTCAGTGACTAAGGAACCTAAAATAATTGTAACCCACAATTTTCCAAGACAGCAGTTTCTTTTTTTTTCCTTGTGTAATACAACACCCCTGTGATATGCCTTTTTTCTTATGAAAAAAACTGAAGCTAGAATCCCAACTGAGTTTTATTTGGTTGTAAAGCCTAAGCTTTTCCCCTGATTTTCATTAATAAATTGAGAACAAAAAATATGGGAATTACAAAAAATAATCACAATTGGAATTATATGACATCCGGTCAGTGGAGACAAGATGGTGGAATAGAAGGATGTGCACACACCCCTTCTTACAAAAACACCAAAATAATAACTGCTGAACAATCAACAACAAAAAATGCTGGAAAATACCAAAAATGATCCCCTAGATCCTACAAGACAAAGAAGCCACAGTGAGACAGTAGGAGGGGCACAATCGTGATAAATCCCATACCCACCATGTGGTCAGTCCACAAACTGGAAAATAATTATACCACAGAAGCTCTCCCACAGGAGTAAAAGTCTGAGTCCCACATCAGGCTCCCCAGCCTGTGGTTCTGGCAATGGAAGGAAGAGCCCACAGAGAATCTGGCTTTGAAGGGCAGTGGAGTTTGATTGCAGGAATTCCACAGGACTGGGGGAAACAAAAACACCACTCTTGGAGGCACATGCAAGGGCTTGTGTGCAGCAGGACCAGGAAAAAAAGAAGTTGCCTCATAAGAGGCTGGGGCAGACTTACCTACTACTATTGGGGGGTCTCCTGTGGAGGTGTGGGGGGGGAAGCTGTGGCTCACTGCAAGGACAAAAACACTGGTGGGAACTCATTGGTGTGATCCCTCCTGGAAGCCATCATTTCCTCTCGAAGATCTGGCCCCACCCAACACCCTGTAGGCTCCAGTGTGGGGACACCTCAGGCCAAACAACCTACAGGGCAGGAACTCAGCCCCACACATCAGCCAACAGGCTACTTAAAGTCTTCTGAGCACACAGCTGCCCGATAAACACATCCCCTGACATGGCCCTGCCCTCCAGAGGGAAAAGACCCAGCTCCAGCCACCAGTGGGCAGGAAGCAGTCCCTCCCATCATGAAGCCTTCATAAGCCTCTTAGACAGCCTCATCCCCCAGGGGGCAGACAACAGAAGCAAAAAGAACTACAACCCCACAGCCTGCAGAATGGAAACCACAATCACAGGAAATTAGACAACATGAGACATCAGAGGAATATGTCCCAGATGAAGGAAGAAGATAAAAACCCCAGAAGAACAACTAAATGAAGTGGAGATAGGCAATCTACCTGAAAAACAATTCAGAGTAATGATATTAAAGGTGATCCAAGATCTCAGAAAATGAATGGAGGCACAGATCAAAAAGATACAAGAAATGTTTAACAAAGACCTAGAAGAACTAAAGAACAAACAAACAGGTGAACAATATGATAAGTGAAATACAAAATACACTGGAAGGAATCAATAGCAGAATAAGTGAGGCAGAAGAATGGATAAGTTAACTGGAAGACAGAATGGTGGAAATCACTGCTACAGAACAGAATAAAGAAAAAAGAAATGAAGACAGTCTAAGAGTCCTCTGGGACAATATAAAATGCACCAACATTCACATTATAGGAGTCCCAGAAGGAGGAGAGAGAGAGAAAGGACCTGAGAAAACATTTGAAGAGATAATAGCTGAAAAATTCCCTAACATGGGAAAGGAAACAGTCACCCAAGTCTAGGAAGCACAGAGAGTCCCAGGCAGGATAAACCCAAGAAGGAACATGCAGAGACACACAGTAATCAAATTGAAAAAATTAAAGACAAAAAATACTAAAAGCAACAAGAGAAAAATCAACAAATAATATACAAGGGAACTCCCATAAGGTTATCAGCTGATTTTTCAGCAGAAATTCTGCAGGCCAGAAGGGGTTGGCAAGATACATTTAAAGTGATGAAAGGGAAAAACCTACAACCAAGAATACTCTACCCAGCAAGGTTCTCATTCAGATTTGATGGAGAAGTCAAAAGATTTACAGACAAGCAAAAGCTAAGAAAATTCAGCACTACCAGACCAGCTTTACAAAAAAACGATAAAGGAACTTCTCTAGGTGGAAAAGAAAAGGCCACAATTAAAAACAAGAAAATTACAAAGGGAAAAGCTCTCTGGTAAAGGCCAACATACAGTAAAGATAGGAAATCATCCACATACAAATATGAATTCAAAACCAGCAACTGTGAGAAGAGGAGAGTACAAATGCAGGATATTGGAAATGCATTTAAAATGAAAAGATCATCAACTTAAAACAATCTTCTTTATATAGAGAGTGCTACATCAAAACCTTATGTTAACCACAAATCGAAAATCTACAAAGATACACAAAAAGCAATCCAAACACAACATGAAAGATATTCATCAAATCACAAGAGAAGAGAACAAAACAGGAAGAAAAAAGACCTTCAAAAACAAATCCAAAACAATTTAAAAAATGGCAATAAGAATATGTATATCAATAATTACCTTACACATAAACAGATTAAATGCCCCAACCAAAAGACAGAGTGGCTGAATAGATACAAAAACAAGACCCGTATATGTGCTCTCTACAAGAGAACCACTTCAGATCTAGGGACACATACAGCCTGAAAGTGAGGGGATGGAAAAAGGTATTCCACGCAAATGGAAATCAAAAGAAAGCTGGAGTAGCAATACTCATATCAGAGAAAACAGACTTTGAAATAAAGACTGTTACAAGAGACAAAGACACTACATAATGATCAAGGAATCAATCCAAGAAGAAGACAAAATTGTAAAGATTTATGCACCCAACATAGGAGCATCTCAATATATAAGGCAAACACTAACAGCCATAAAAGGAGAAACCGACAATAACACAATAACAATGGGGGACTTTAAAACCCCACTTTCCTCCATGGAAAGATCATCCAGACAGAAGATCAGTAAGGAAACACAGGCCTTTATTGATATTTTTAGACCATTCCTTCCCAAAACAAGAGAATACACATTCTTCTCAAGCGCACATGGAACATTCTGAAGGATAGATCACATGCTAGGCCACAAAGTGAGCCTCGGAAAATTTAAGAAAATTTAAATCATATCAAGCATTTGCCAATCACAACACTATGAGATTAGAAATCAACTATGAGAAAAAAAACTGTAAAAAGACACAAATACTTGGAGGATAAACAATATGCTACTAAACAACCAATGGCTCACTGAAGAAATCAAAAAGGAAATAAAAAATACCTAGAGACAAATGAAAACAAAAGCACAATGATCCAAAACCTATGAGGTGCAGCAAAAGCAGTTCTAAGAGGAAAGTTTATAGCAATACAGTCTTACCACAGGAAACAAGAAAATCTCAAATAAACAAGTTAACCTTACAACTAAAGCAACTAGAGAAACAAGAAACAACAAAACCCAAAGTTAGTAGAAGGAAAGAAATCATAAAGCTCAAAGAGGAAATAAATGAAATAGAGACAAAGAAAACAATAGCAAAGATCAATGAAACTAAAATCTGGTTCTTTGAAAAGGTAAACAATATTGATAAACCTTTAGCCAGAATCATCAAGAAAAAAAGGGAGAGGGCTCAAATCAATAAAATTAGGAATGAAAAAGGAGAAGTTACAATGGACACCACAGAAATACAAAGCATCATCAGAGACTACTACTATCAACTCTATGCCAATAAAATGGACAACCTAGAAGAAATGGACAAACTCTTAGAAAGGTACAACCTTCCAAGACTGAACCAGGAAGAAATTGAAAAAATGAACAGACCAATCACAATTACTGAAATTGAAACTGTGATTTTAAAACTCCCAACAAAAGTCCACAACCAGATGGCTTCACAGGCGAATTCTATCAAACATTTAGAGAAGAGGTAACACCTATCCTTCTGAAACTCTTCCAAAAAATTGCAGAGGAAGGAACACTACCAAACTCATTCTATGAGGCCACCGTCACCCTGATACCAAAACCAGACAAAGATATCACAAGAAAACTACAGGCCAATGTCGCTGATCAACATAGATGCAAAAATCCTGAACAAAGTACTAGCAAACCGAATCCAACAATACAATAAAAAGATCATACACCATGATCAAGTGGGATTTATCCCAGGGATGCAAGGATTCTTCAGTATCTTCAAATCAATCACTGTGATACACCACATCAACAAATTGAAGAATAAAAACCATGATCATCTCAATAGATGCAGAAAAAGCTTTTGACAAAATTCAACACTGATTTATGGTAAAAGCTCTCCAGAAAGTGGGCACACAGGGAACATACCTCAACATAATAAAGGCCATATATGACAAACCTACAGATAACATCATACTCAATGGTGAAAAGCTGAAAGCATTTCCTCTGAGATCAGGAACAAGACAAGAATGTCCACTGTTGCCACTTTTATACAACATAGTTTTGGAAGTCCTAGCCATGGCAGTCAGAGAAAAAAAAGAAATAAAAGAATACAAATTGGAAAAGAAGTAAAACTGTCACTGTTTGCAGATGACATGATAGTATACATAGAAAATCCTAAAGATGCTACCAGAAAACTACTAGATTTCATCAATGAATTTGGTAGTTGCAGGATACAAAATTAATACACAGAAATCTGTTGCATTTCTATACACTAACAACAAAAGATCAGAAAGAGAAATTAAGGAAACAATCCCATTTACCATTGCATCAAAAAGAATAAAATAACTAGGAATAAACCTACCTAAGGAAGCAAAAGACCTCTATCCTGACAACTATAAGATGCTAATTAAAGAAATCAAAGATGACACAAACAGGATGAAAAGATATACCATGTTCTTAGATTGGAAGAATCAATACTGTCAAAATGACCATACTATAGATTCAATGCAATCCCTATCAAATTACCAATGGCATTTTTCACAGAACTAGAATTAAAAATTTCACAATTTGTATGGAGACACAAAAGACCACGAAGAGCCAAAGCACTCTTGAGAAAGAAAAATGGAGCTGGAAGAATAAGGCTCCCTGACTTCAGACTATACTACAAAGCTACAGCCATCAAAACAGTATGGAACTGGCACAAAAACAGAAATATAGATCAGTGAAATAGATAGAAAGCCTAGAAATAAACCTAGCACCTATGGTGAATTAATCTATGACAAAGGAGGCAAGACTATACAATGGAGAAAAGACAGTCTCTTCAATAAATTGTGCTGGGAAAACTGGACAGCTACATGTACAAGAATGAAATTAGAACATTCTTTAACACCATACACAAAGATTAAAGACCTATATATAAGGCCTGATACTATAAAACTCTTAGAAGAAAACAATTGAAGAACACTGACATAAATCACAGCAATATATTTTCAATCCATCTCCTAGCATAATGGAAATAAAAACAAAAATAAACAAGTGGGAACTAATTAAACTCAAAAGCTTTTGCACAGCAAAGGAAACCATAAACAAGACAAAAAGACAACCCTCAGAATGGGAGAAAATATTTGCAAACAAAGCAACTGACAGGGGATTAATCTCCAAAATCTAAAAACAGCGCATACAGCTCAATATCAAAAAACAAACAGTCTAATAAAAAAATGGCCATAAGACCTAAATAGACATTTCTCCAAAGAAGACATTCAGATGGCCAAGAGGCACATGAAAAGATGCTCAACACTGCTAATTATTAGAGAAATGCAAATCAAATTGCAATGAGATATTACTGCACACCAGTCAGAGCAGCCATCATTAAAAAGTCTACAAACAATAAATGCTGGAGAGGGTGTGGAGAAAAGGGAACCCTCCTACACTGTTGGTGGGAATGTAAATTGGTACAGCCACTATGGAGGACAGTATGGAGGTTCCTTTACAAACTAAAAATAGAGCTACCATATGACGCAGCAATCCTACTCCTGGGTATATATCTGGAGAAAACCATGGTTTGAAAGGATACATGCACTCCAATGTTCATTGCAGCACTGTTTACAATAGCCAAGACATGGAAGCAACCTAAATGTCCATTGACAGATAAATGGATAAAGAAGCTGTGATACACTTATACTATGGAATGTTACTCAGCCATTAAAAAGAATGAAACAATGCACTTTGCAGCAACATGGATGGACCTGGAGCTTATCATACTAAGTGAAGTAAGTCAGACAGAGAAAGACAATGATCATATGATACCACTTTTATGAGGAATCTAAAAAAATGATATAAATGAACTTATTTACAAAACAGAAACAGACTCACAGACTTGGAGGATGGACTTGTGGTTGCCGGGGGGGGGGGAATGGGAGGGGATGGATTGGGAGTTTGGGATTGACATATACACACTACTATGTGTTGAACAGATGGCCAACGGGGACCTGCTATGTAGTGAAGGGAGCTCTGCTCAATATTCTGTGGTGGCCTAGAGGGGAAAGGAATTTGAAAAGGAATAAATACACGTACATCTATGGCTGAGTCACTTTGCTGTACACAGGCTGATGCATCATTGTTAATCAACTATATCCCAATATAAAATAAAAAATTTTTAAAGAGCTGAAAAAAATAAAAACCAAGCATTAATGACATCCAAGCAGAGAGAAGCTGCTAAATTATGAAGAGACAATGTTTTAACAAAAAAATTAAAAAGAACTGAGAGATATTTTTCATGAAACATCAGAAACACAGTTTACCATTTAAGTTCCAGGAAAACCTGGTTTTGAAAGTAATTTTTAGTTTTTATAATTTATATAATCAAATTATCACAATCTGAATTTATTAAACCTTGTTTGCTAAAAACAGTAATCAACATTGGTATAGTACTTTAAAGTACTTAAGGTATTTTTCATGGGTATTATCATAATTAGTCCTATAGCAATCCTGTAAGGTTGGTATAGCTCTCATTTTATATGAGTGGAGAATTATGGCTAAGAAAAATAATTCTATAACTTGCCCAAGTTTATCCTGCTAGTACATGGCTTAGCTGGAACCAACCTAATCTTTAGACCTCAAGTTCCTCTCACTCCACAAATTATTTGGCCTCCTTTTGTATGCTTTCAAAAAGATATGTTGAAGAACCTAGTTCTCTCTAGGAGTTTATAATTCAAGATAGACAAGAACAGAAATAAAGTTTCATGATCAGTTACCATTTGCTCATATGGAGCTTATCATATGACACTAACATTCGCTCATATGACACTAACAAAAAGTCACTGATTCACTAACATCATTTAGATAGAAATGTAATACATATTTTAGGTGGCAAGAAAACTAGAATAATGACATTAAAATTTTGTAGGCTGGGGCTAATTCTAATAAATATACCTCTTTGCCTGGCTATATCTTAACCACTTATGAAAAAACGGGGGGTGGGAAATAGCAACAAAATTAGAGGTGTGTAGGTCTTTCAGGACACCACCATGGCATGGTAACTCCAAAATATTTGTGTGTGTGTGTGTGTATGTGTGTGTGTGTGTTTTAACTACACTTGCACACACACACATATATGTATGCATATACATGTATATTTATGTGTATATATATATATATACATACATATGTACACACACACACACCAGGTGTTTTTGTCCTATCTTCGTTTCTAGCATAAGGAAGATAGAGACAAATGAAATTAATTAACTGACTGGTTGGAATATAGTAATGAATCAATAGGTAGGTAAACTTTACAAACATTTTAATCTAAACAACTTTTTATTTTAATTTAGTGTTAGGTTTATTTATTTTATAGAAGATGTCTAGGATACACAGTTGGTATCTTTTATGTCAGGAAGATTGTATTGCTTAGTGCAAAGGGCATAGCTTTGGAGTCTTAGAAATTTGACCTTACCCTACCTCTTCTACCATTATAACTTTAGCCAAGTTTCTTAATCTTAACTGTGTGCTAGTGCCCAGAACATAGATTCTCAATAATATACAATAGTGGTTATATTATAAAAGCAATGAGGAACTCCCATGGCCTAAAGAGACTGAACTTATTCTCCTTGACCATTCTAAATTTCCAATTAATAGTTGTAGCTTAGGCTTAAAGTAGAAATCCTTCATGGGAAATAAAAAAGTCAATCCAGTTGTTTTTAATCAACAAACAGCTTATTTGAGTTAGAAACTTCTAACCTAGCTTTTTATGTTATTTGCCATTAAAGTAGTAGCCATATTCAGACTGATTGAGGGTTCATCTGTGTTCCTAAAATTTTGATTCAAATGTGTAATCAAGGATTTGAATAAAAACTTATTTGAAGCCAATACGACATTCCTCTGATAAGCCAGACTGCACTATTTATTTACTTTAAATTGAATCAGGACTTAGGAAAAAGGCATATGAATATACAGGCAATGATACAGTCAAGATATACTGAAGCCTCCTAGGCAAAACCCTGTTGTAATACCTGAACTTCTGTTTATATTTAGGGCTGAGCATATGACCTCATGCTGGCATAAGCTATGGTGAACCATCAAAGTACCATGCCTCATTACTGTATATGAACCTGAATTTGGGAGGCAGATAATCTAGGAGTAGAGATGAATAGTTTTGCAAAGGTTTATAATCTGGTGCTATTGTAGGGCTTGGCCGTCACCAAATCTTTAGGCCTGAATTTATAAATATTAATATGTATTTTGCCACCAGCTAATCCTTTTACTCATTTGCATCATCTTTGGTCTCTTATGACATCCTACCTAACAATTTCTAGGTGATTCATAAGGTGATAGATGTGGTTAGGTAAGTGAATAACACTATCTATGGGGATGCTTTCCTTCAAATTTTTTAAAACTCAGATTTAGTGCCATGTAATTTACGTTAGAATAAAATTCACCTTTTTAAATGTAGTTATTCATTTTCTTTCCTTTGTTTTTAATTTTTTTCATTTTCAAAAATGTAAGCCACAACATGTTAAAGTAGCAAGAATTTCCTGACAATTCTCCCAGAATCTAACAGGACTAGGATAAGAAATCAAACTGTTCTAATACTTGCTGCAGCAATATTCCCTGCCCCGCAGCTGGATTACCGTATGGTACTGTTTTCTGTATTACTGTCTGTGAGCCAAAACAGGCAGCTTTTCAAGGTGTTGAGGGATTGAGCAGAGGAAAGAAATAATGGTACCATATGCAACTGGAGGCATTATCAAACATGCTGTATTTAATACTAGACACTAGATTGCAAAAAGGACATGTTGTCCAGGTAAGTCATTTTTGATACAGAATACCACAGAATGACAAGCTTTCTTGCCAACTAAGTTTAATAATGAATATAATACCTAATATTATTTACAACACCATGTTAAGTACTTTACACATATTTCTTTAATACTGACAAGATCCCTTTGAAGTAGGGACTAATTATCAAACCCATTCTACAAAGGAAGAGAAACAATCATCCTGAGATTTAAGTAACTACTAGACCAGGGTCACTCAGCTGGCAAATGTTTGAGTTATGGTTTGACTTCAGCTATGGTTTTGATCACTGGGCTTCATTTCGCCAGACCCTAGGAAACTTACCTTGGAGAAAAGCAGAAGTCTTTGTGGAGCTTTACAGAAGGGAAAAAAAACATATCTATTCTCTTCTAGTAGGAGCATTACTATCCTTGTACCTATCAACTTCTCTTCCTAATTAGAAAATGGAAGATCAAAGACAGATATGAAAAAAATATTGCTCAAAAGGAACCAAAAAAGTACCTGTTAACATATATATATGTATATATAATCATAATCACCTTAAAATGCTCAGCAACATAATATATATATCAACCTTAACAACTAAGGACAACATGGCATCTCTTTAATGGAAAATCTGAGATGCGTCGCAGGACGTACTTTTTTGTGGAAGGGTCCTGAGTGAAAGTCCCATAGGTTGGTTAAAGTTTATAAAACAGTAAAACATTATTTCTCAAAATGTGATCTATCTGCCAACCTCTTTTATTAGTATTGCCTGCAACGCTTATTAAAATACAGATTCCTGCTGACCAAATGAGAGTACCTAGAGATGGCCCGTAATGCTTTAAGAACTCCAGTTCTTAGCATTTGTGAGAGCAAAAATGAGTTACTCTTTTTTTTTTTTTTTTATTGTGCCAGAGGTTAGAACTGGAACAAACTAGTAAATGGTAAAGGAAAGTAGTTTGAGCTCAAATGGAAGGAAATTTTATAGCAATTATAGCAACCCAAAATTCGATTTTTTTTTATACTTTGAAGGTTTCTATCACAAACAGGTATGATGTCAAGAATGTTGTAAGAGAATACTTGCATTGAGTAGGATATTGGACTATGTGACCTTAAAGATTCCTTTGAGCCAGGATTCTCCACCTCTCTTAGTGCAGTGTGCTAAGACAATGAGTAATGTGAAGTTTCTATTTCCCATTTTCTCCTCTTTGGCTAACAATATGAAATGATAGTGGTATGTACGCTTTTGCTAGGTAACAGTAAAAATGAAGAAATTCAGAGAGCTGCATTCCCAAGGGCACATTGCAAAGGTTAATATGTACTGTTTTCATTCAGTTTATTTCCAGGACTGCTTGCTTCTTCTTCCCTCTTGCCTTACTCATCTTCCAACCCAAATTCCTCAAATGTTAATGTGTAACATATTCTTTTACCACTTGAAACATGCTTTCTGTCTGTTTAGCCCTCTTCAGAATAACCCTTCACCCCTACCTTCTGACTTTACTGTTTTCTTTAAACTTTCATTCAGCAAACACTTATTGTACATCTATTCTATGCTAATTAGGTATTGGGAATACAATCCCCATCGCTAGAGAACTCAAAGTTTCAGGATTTTAGTCGATAGTAGACAGAGTAAAGAAAATCAGGTATAATAAAATATGTTATAAAAGATGTGTACAAGGTACTATAAAAGTTAAGATAATGGCACCAAATGAAGCCTTAAGTCTGAGGCTGCCTTCAAGGAGGTGGTGATTTTTCAGCTGTCTTAAAGAATGAGTAGGAGTTTACTAGTAGCTGGACAAGTGAAGATTTTTCTGTGCATAAATAACAGACACCTGTTATTAACATTGTTATTAAAGAAGTTTGCCAATCAATCCCACCATCTAATTGCTCCCTTTTTCTCCTCCAGTTATACAATTGAGGATGGGGTTTGTGGCGGGCCCCCAATTTTTAGGTAGGAGGCAGTCTACAGGAAACCAAGAAGGTTGGTGGTGAAGTGGAGGGGATATCCCAAAAAGTGGAGCAGATTTGAGAGCCAGAGTAAATTAGATACTAGACTAATTGAAAGGAGCTGTTTGACCTCTTTCTGAAAGCATCTTTGTAATCCATTTTTGAATTTATATTATATAGATATGTTGAAATACCCTATTTAAAAACAAAATAGAAACAATTAAAAAGATAAATTCTGAAACAAATCCTTACATTATAAAGAATTAGTTCCTATTTTAAAAATTAAGTGAAAGATTTAAAATAGTAACATCCCACTTCCTCAGTCTGTCTGCATTGTGAATCAATTTACAAAATATACTTTATTTGCAACCTGTTCTGGCATAATTATTACATATATTTATTTAGTTTGCCATATTTTTATATAAATACAATCTTTTTGTTGTGCTGCTGATTCTAAACCCAAATTGCTCAAATTTGATTTGATTTCTCCTTAATATAATTATTTAATGTCTTTTTTATAGAGACAACTGCCTGTTGCTATTATTTTTATTAGAACGATAATGCTTAGATTTCCTTAAATAAGTAGTTTAGCATGGCATATTGTAGTTAGCAAGCTACAGCCCACAGGCCAAATCCAGCTTGCAAACTATTTTGGTATGACTTGTGAATTAAGAATGGGTTTTTAATTTTTAAATGGTTGGAAAAAAAATCAAAAGATGAGTAATATTTCATGACACACAAAAAGTATATTTAGGTTTTATAAAATGTATTCCAATAATTCCAGCTGAAATATTAGATAGTATCAAAGATGTTATTTGACAGATGGGAAGATTAAGCTGCAAATTGATAAAGGGATTTTTATAAAACTTTTTCAAAGTTTTATAATTAGGTGGTAACAATTCAGAAATTTGTGACTCATGTTTTGATTTTAAATTGAGTATTCTTTCTACTATATCATACTGCATCTTTATTTTAAAATAACTTTCCTAATTGTAAAGAAAATCACTCATTAGAAGGTATAAATTAATTGATAGTATCAATGATTCTTAATAAAGTATTAATTGACAGGAAATATTTCTAACATGATTTCCCCTAATGCAATTTCTTTCTATTATAACATTCCAGTTAAATATTTTGAGATGCCCAATGTAAAATTGTTATTAACAGATAATGAGGCAAATTTTCAATAAGTTGTAGGAGTTTTCTTGGTTTATTCAAACATTTTATGACAGCTTGATTTATAATAATATAATTAAATTTATTATCAAATATTTTTTATTTAAGATTTTTTTAATCTACTGAATTTAACATTGTAGTATTCAATACATGAGTCATTTCATCTGCCATAGGTATGGTAAAGTTTCCTTCACTATATCATATACATCTATAGTAGAATTTTCTTTCTATTTCAAAAATTGTTTACAGAGTTAATCAGTTTTCCCCCTTCCATTGTTATTTATGATCTGAACTTATACATTTGTTGCAGTACTTCTTTATCTATCAGATTTATCTGGAATTGATTTTTGGTTCTTTCCCAAAAAAGAAATCACTTCTCATGCTACATGTGAAAAAAACTATGCAAAGATGCACTTATTTACTGTAATAACAACTGCTTTTCTCATGTTTCTGTTTGCATATTATTTATTCCTGAATGACAACAAACTAACACTGAACAATATTTCTGCTTCCATAATGCTCACTAAATGTAACGTTCATTAGGATTTCAATAATTATACTGTAAAACATACTGTTCCCTCACACTCCTCTTTAATTTTATATAATTAACAACTGCCTTTTTGCTTTTTCTGTTGTTTCAGTTAAAGGATCAAGAAAGTTAAGTCTGCCAACAGATCTTAAGGCTGATCTTGGTACGGTAGGCAAAAGCCAACAATTTTAAGTTTTCTTACATTCATTTGGCTGAACATTTTAACCAACCAGTCCATGAATAACAAGTTTCCTAGATGGCAGTGTTTAATGGCTTTCCAAAAAGCCTTTCTTAAAAATCACCATACAGTTCTGTTGGCAGCATTCAACATTTTGTTTAACAATCATTTTACAAAATTATGTTTCATAAATCATTACACACCAAGGTATATAATGTTTGGGTTTTGGTTTTTTTTTTTAATCATGAGAATGGTTTCAAACATTAATTAGTCATGAATATGGACCCTCGTGACTGTAACCATGTAAATGAACATCACTTTTTCTGGAACTATTTTTCCCATTTTGTATATTAATATCATTTAGAATTAATGCTATTTAACAACAACAACAAAGTCCGATACATAAAAGAATAGAGTTCTCGCCATTTAAGAAAGTTATAGAAGATTTTATTCACTTTTAATTTATTTTTTGTGGTGATGAAGAGCTTATTCATAATTCTAGCTCTGAAATAAATTAAATAGGCTTTCATAAATTTTTCTTTCAGAACTTTTATCTGCTTGTTCCAAGATAGTTTTTCTTTTTTGAAATTTAATTGAATTACCTTTATTTTCATCTCCTTTATTCTGACTTAAAGTCATAGCATTAAATCCTACTAATGTCATGGTTGAAATAAGAAAAATACAATAATTAGTCTTTGCATTTTTTTTAGTGTACAAAGCTGTTTCACATACATTATTTTATTTGACTTTCTTAGCAACTCTTTAAGATAGTTATCACTGTTCCCAATCTTTTTTTTCAGAGCAGAAACTGAGATTATATTGTTAATAAATTGTAGAATTAAGATTTTAACCTAGATCACAACATAATACTCAAAGTTTATGGAGCATATTCACATACCTCATCTCACTGTATCTAAATTAAATAACTTTTAGTCAAATAGTTTGTTACATTTAAAATCTGATTACATATCATCTTAGACGAATTTGATTAAATTGGATAATTATGTTATTGTATTTTTAAATGCAAAGCACTAACATTCAGTATTATTATTAGTTTAATATTAACAAAATTGTTATGAAGTTAATTAGTATTTTGCCAGTGTAATTGATGTCAAAGGAAGAATCAACATTCTAGTTCCATTTATTGACCTCCTACTACATGTCAGACATTATGCTATATAGTTTGTACAAATTATCCGAGATAGATCAGTAATATTGTTCCCACTTTACAAATAAATTAAGGCTATGAAAAATTCAAATTTGTCTAAGGTCATACAACTATAGCAAAACTGAATTTAAATCAGGTATATATCATTGCAAAGCTTATAATCTTATAATTACCTATCATTTTGTATAGCATGTACTGTGACAAATGTCAAATGAAGACTAAAGAATGAGAATGTTTTCCTCTAGAAAAATATGCATTCTGATATTTATTCACGTAATTTCCACATATCATAATTTCTTTCCTAGAATGTCGAAAAGGAATAATAAAAAATAGAAGATTCTCAGCCCACTTCCATATTTATTGGAAGTAGCAAAGAAAGCTCTTAGTTTTCATTCTAATCTGGAGGTCAGTTAGGCATGATTGTTATTAATAAACATATTAATAAACAATTCCTAAAACTGTCAGTCTTTCAGTTGCCAATTATCTCCTTCCCAGTTGCTTCATTCTATTTTTATGCATATTTTAGACAAAGATGATTATGAAAACTCACATATATAAAAGATAAAAGTCAAGTGCTTATCACTTTACTAAAGGATTTTTTTGCAATTAAAAGGATTCACAATAAAATTTCATTAAATCCCTATTTCTAAGTATGTTGTCAATGTAATTTCATTTTTAAAACTTGTTTCCCACAAATCTCCAGAAAAAAAATTATAAGGATTCTGAAAGAGGATAAATTCTTTTATGTATGTAAATTCTTCCAACGTAAAACCTTGGTGTAAAATATATCCTGGGTTGCTTGTAACATGGTTTTAGGAAGAATATTCTCCAGTGGTGTATAATCCTTTAGTGAAGGAGGAAAATGTGTAAGAAGCTATTGCAGTACACCAAATAAGGACCAAAGTAGGATAACAGTGAAAATGAAGAGGTGTTACCATGGGAGACTTTACAACTGATGGGATTGGGAACAGTGAAGGAACAGGGCTGGTAAGGCATAGGAAATAGGGGGAGTCAAAGGATGACTACAGAGTGCAGAAAATGGAGAATACCATTCTCATTGAGAATACCTGATTTGAGAGAAAAGGAAAATGAGTTTGAGTTGCTCAGGGACATTCATGTTAACCACTCAATGAGCAATTAGAAATGTAGGACTGTTTATCATATAGCACAGGGAACAATATTCAGTATCTTATAATAACCTATAATGAAAAGTAATCTGAAAAAATATATATGTATCATTTTGCTGTACACCTAAAACTAACACAATATTGTAAGTCAACTATACTTCAATTTAAAAAAATAAAGAAAATAAAGAAATGTAGGGCTAGAGTGTAGAGGGGAAATCTCAAGCCCAAAGTAATAGATAACAGTCATCTGTGTAAAGGTATTAGTGACTGTGTATATGAGCTCTTCACTGAAGACAAAGGAAAGATGACAACGTGTTGGAGAGCTTTGGGTACTAATGTAATAACTTCTTTGTTACAAAAATCCTTATCTGGAGTAGCAGTATAACAGTAAAAGTAAAATAATAGTAGTAACAATAAAAACTTCATACATTGGACAGTTATGCAATTAGAATCCTCAAGTTGTTAGCCTTTTATGAAGTAGTTACCAGAATCATGGTAAATTGCTTTATTCCCTAACATTTTAACATTCAGTGAAAAACTATCTTGTTTCTCAATTTTTAACAAAAAATACAGACATTTCTCTTTCTTAATAAAGATTTTGAATTAATGACCTAAAAATGAATTGATTTTATAGAATTCAAACCTTGAATACACATAATCCAGGGGCTGGCACAACATTATGAATATATTTTATATATGCATCATAGAATACTGTAAATGAAACACAGGCCTCCGTGAACACTTAAAAAAATCTACTACAGGATGGCCTCCAGCCAATGAAAAGATGCATAGAAAGGCCATGGTCAAAGGACAAGTAGTGATTATTTAATTTATTTGTAAAACTAAAGTTAAATGACAGTGGCAAATATGATTATAAAATGTAAACATAAAATCCATAATGATATAGAAATACTTTAACTTTTACATTTCAAGAGGTAAAGAGGTTAAAGTTGCTAACAAGAGTTAATATTTCTATAGCTAAGTGTGGTGGTTAATTGGTTGTGAACTGAGAGCAAAGATAAGCAGAGGAAGAGGAATTATACTTAATTTCACCTTTCACAAGGGGAAATAAATTGATATTATGCATATATAGCAATTCAAGAAGAATTAAAAATATATCTTCAAGGTAACCACTAAAAAAAATTAATACCCCAAAACTTCAAAAAAATCAGGCAAAGGATAATACATATAAAAAAGAAAATAAGAAAATACAGGCCATATAGTGAAAGAAACTACAGAAACTAGAGAAGGAAAAAGAAGAAGGAAGAGGAAGAAGGGGGAAAGAGGTGGAGGAGAAGGAAGAGGAAGATGAAATAATCTACATAAAACTTGCAGAATGGAACACAGCCTGTTCCTGTTGACTGACCAGAATCTTCAAATTCTACACTCTGAGCCTGTCAGGACTGCCCTGACCCTAGCTTTCTAACCCTTAAAAACACCATAAATATTGTCCCTGCAACAATTTTTACTGGAGCCAATCAGTTGCCATGCCATACTCAGATTGCCCTTAGCCACAATAACCACAAAGTTCCCACCTATAAGAGGAATGGGAGCCAGTGGGTGAAACCTCATGCACTCCAGGAGCACAGTGGAGACATCACAGGTAGGGATAGGGCTCTCGAGCATGATCACACTGTCCTTTGCAGGAGTTGGAAAGATGGGTTTTGGACGCTAACACTGGTGACCTTGAGAATTAATCATGCAGCCACTTTTGTGAAGTGGTCCCCTCTAAAGAACAAATTTGCTGTGGAGAGTAAAAAAAAATTTATTTCTGTCTGTCACTTGGATATAAAAATGACGAGTGGGTAAGCAAGCACATTAAAAAGCCAGTTCATTCACTGTCCTTAGTTTGGATCGGTATCTCCGTATTTTGCTGACAACAGGATCATGTGACTTCAAACGCGGAGTGCTTCTACATACAATTAAAAAGTGGATGAAAAGTCAACCAGTATGCCATGGAGCAGCAAGATGCATCTTGGTTAACTGATGTCAGAGTTTGGTGGCACTGGAGGCTGGGTCCCTGGTTCAACTTCTCTACCACTGGGAGCCTGAGTAAATACCATGTACAGTCCTGATGTCTCAAATAGTGTTCAGGTTGCAATCTGAAAACAGAGTTCCTGCCACTCCTGATTGTATTATTGTCTCAGAGAACAGTGTTGTTGTAGCTGCTGGCCAAGAATGCTGCCCAGTGCTTTTTAACCAAGATGACCATGGCTGCTTGACCTTAGTCTCCAAACTAGACATTCCAAAACACAGCATCCAGCACAACATAGACAAGAGTCACAATCAAGGACCATAATACAGCCTCAGAGATGCTACTCCAGAATAGCATCACTCAAGTACCTATTTGCAAGGTAGACAAGCAAGATGATCAGAAATTTTGCCCTATAGGAATCAATGGAGCAATGATGATTTGGGATTTCAAGACCTTAGAGTCCTCCACCCAGGGCCTTCAACTAATATGAAGCTGAGTGAACCTCTATGATCTAGCATGACAGACTACAACTGACTGCAACTCTGTTTGTAACCTGCAAGATGGTGAGGAAAGCCAACCACAAGGAAACACTAAAAATGCATATGCCGATATCATTTGGGTGCTGTTTGAATATAATTGGTGAAAATGTTGGATTTTTAAACAGTCTTTTAAAGTTTTTAATCTATTTTTTTGTACATTTGGTTTGTGGCTGTTTCATTCCATTCTAGACCAAAGCTTCTCTTTAAGCAGTACATTATGGAAAATTGTCACATTAACTTAAGAAGGGGGTTAGTATGTAAATTGTCTCCCAGAAAATTAAGTAAAAATACTAAATGTGTTTTTTTAAATGACAGAACTATGATGAAATGTCTCTGTCAATAGACATAAAAAGTGAATTACTTTACTTACAAGAGAAAGGCTTTCAGAATGTTTAGCAAAACAAAATTCACAAGAGACATCTAAAGCAAAGTGATTCAAAGGCTAGTAGTAAGACATGTAAGACAACTACTAGCAAAAATAAAACAGGAGTTATGATAATATCAGCTGAGTTCAAGGCAAAATACATTAAATTAGAAAGGTGCTGATATTTATATTGCTGAAATGTACCATCTACAATGAAACTGTTTACAAATTTTAATAAACCAAATAATGTAGGATAATAATTACATTTCTTACAGTTCTTGATGTACAAGAAACATTAAGAATAAACAGAAATGTGATAACCATAAGAGATTCTAACATAATTTAATGACAACTCAAGGAGGCAAAAAGTAAGAAAAACCATATGGGAACAAAGAAACATAATTTACTTGGAAGATTTATTTAATATATCCTGAGCTTTATACCTTGAAAATGTGTTATAATTTCAAGTGCCCACTGAAAAACTTATAAAAGTTAAACCAATGTTAAAACCACAAAGAAAACCTCAATATGTAAAAGTAGAATCTTACAAACCACATTTTTAAATCAAATTAATGACCTAAGAAATTAAAACAAAAAAATAGAAAAAAACAAAACAACCCCTACCACCTGCATGATTTTAAAACCCTCAAACAATTCTTGGGCCTGGTTTCTGACTTACTAGATGAGTAGCTAGCTCTTTTTTCTTTTTTCTTTTTTTCTTTTTTTGGCCATGCCGTGCATTTTACAGGATCTCAGTTCCCCGACCAAGGATCGAACCCAGGCCCACAGCAGTGAAAGCACCAAGTCATGACCACTGGACCAACAGGAAATTTCCCACTAGCTTTTTTTTCATAGATCCTGTAATATCATGGATCAAGAACTCTGAAAATTATAGACTAGAGATCTAGAGACTAGTGGAAAGCAACTATAAAACTAATTATCCAGAATAGAGAACAAAGAAGGGGAAGCTGGAGAAAAAATTCCAGACTACATAAAAAAAATCTCGTGCTAAAAAAGACAAAAGTTGAGTACTACGACAGTTCATTCTATATGAAATTAATTTTATTAAAAGAATAACAAAGAGTTATTTTAAAGACTTTTAGGATACTCAAAGGGATCAATGAAACAATGTTTTAAAAGATCAAGAGATTATGAAGCTAAAACAAGCACAAATGAAAAAGCCAATTGAGAATTGGATAACTATGGATGAACAAATAGAGACTATTAATAAAGAAATAGAAATTATAAAAAGGAACTAAGTAGAAATTTTGGAGCTAAAAATTACAAAAGCTAAAGTGAAAAATTCAGCAGAAAGGTTCAACAGCAGATTTGAGTTGGCAGAAGAAAGTGGCCAATTGAAATTATCAACTCAGAGGAGCAAAAAAATGTGAAAGAAAATGAACAAAGCTTAAGTGACTTGTGAGACACCATTGAGTATACCAGTATATTATGCGAGTACCAGAAGAAGAGAAGGAGAAAAAAGGGAAGAAAGAATATTTGAGAAAATGGCTGAAAACATCCCCAAATTGAGGAAAGATGTGAATCTCTACAGCCAAGAAAGTCAGTGAGCTCCAAACATGAAAAACTCAGAGACCCACACTGGGGCACATTACAATCAAACTTTACACAAAGAGAGAATCTTAAAAGCAGCAAGAGAGAAGCAGCTCATCATGTATAAGGGCTCCTCAATAAGATTAACAGCCAGTTGCACATAAGAAACCATAAAAGCCAAAATGCAGTAGAATGACATATTTAAAGTGCTGAAAGAAAAGAAAAATTTCAACAAAGAATTCTATATCTGGCAAAATTTTCCTTCAAAAATGAAAGAGAAATTAAGACATTCCCAGATAAACAAAAGCAAAGAGAGTTTATCACTAGTAGACCCCCCCACACACACAAGAAATACTAACGGGAGTCTGCTGGCTGAAGTGAAAGGACACTAGACAGTAACTTGAAGCCATTTTAAAAAGTAAAGAATACTAGTAAAGGTAACTAAACAGGCAGATATAAAAGCCAGTATTATTATATTTTTCTTAACCCCTCTATTTTGTTTCCTACATGACTTAAGAGACAAATGTATAAAACAGTTATAAATCTTTTTTAATGGGAATGCAACGTATAAAGATTCTAAGGCAACAACAACATAAGGGGAGGTGAGGGAGCTCTATAAGAGCTGAGTTTTGTATGCTATTGAAGCTAAGTTGGTATCAATTCAAAATAGATTGTTATAAATTTATGTTAATTGTAATCACCAGGGTAACCATTTGAAAATAACTAAAAAATACACAGAAAAGGAAATGTGGAGGGATAAAAAAGGTATATTAGAAAAAAATGAATCAAACAAAAAAGAAGGCAGTATTGGAGCAATTCAGAAAGATATTTTTTGAAAACAAATATAAAAATGGCAGAAGTGCTTCTTTATTAGTAATTATTTTTTTAAAGTAATGACTTTAAATGGATTAAAATCACCATTTAAAAGACAAATTGGCAGACTAAAAAATATATAAGATCCAACTATACAAGAGACTCATTTTATTTTATTTTTTTAACATCTGTATTTGAGTATAACTGTTTTACAATAGTGTGTTAGTTTCTCCTTTACAACAAAGTGAATCAGTTATACATATACATATGTTCCCTTATCTCTTCCCTCTTGCGTCACCCTCCCTCCCACCCTCCCTATCCCACCCCTCTAGGTGGTCACAAAGCACAGAGGTGAACTCCCTGTGCTATGCGGCAGCTTCCCACTAGCTACCTAATTTACATTTGGTAGTGTGTATATGTCCCTGCCACTCTCTCACACATCGTCACAGCTTACCCTTCCCCCTCCCCATATCCTGAAGTCCATGCTCTAGTAGGTCTGTGTTTCATTCCCATCCTACCACTAATCTCTTCATGACATTTTTTTTCTTAGATTCCATATATATGTGTTAGCATACGGTATTTGTTTTTCTCCTTCTGACTTACACTTCACTCTGTATGACAGACTCCAGGTCTATCCACCTCATTACAAATAACTCAGTTTCATTTCTTTTTATGGCTGAGTAATATTCCATTGTATATATGTGCCACATCTTCTTTATCCATTCATCTGTTGATGGACACTAAGGTTGCTTCCATGTCCTGGCTATCGTAAATAGAGCTGCAATAAACATTTTGGTACATGACTACAAGAGACTCATTTTAGATTAAAAAACCAAATATATTAAAATTAAAATGATAGGAAAAGATACTCCATGGAAATAGTAAACAAAACTTTGGTGGCAATATTAATACTAACAGACAAAGTAGACTTTAAGTCAAAAGCTAACAAAGAAGGACATTATATATTGATAAAAGCATCAATTCAATAAGATAAAACAATTGTAAATAAATATGCACCAAATAGCAGAGTCCCAAATATATGAGTCAAACATTAACAGAATTGAAGGGAGAATTAGACAATTCTACAATAATAGTTGGAGAATTCAATAGGCTTCTTTCAATAAGGATAGAAAATTTACACAGGTGATCAAAAAAGAAAGAGGATGTGAATAACACTGTAAACCAGTTAGTCCTAATAGACATATATAAAGTACTCTATGCAATAATAGTAGAAGACATATTCTTCTCAAGGGCTCATGGAACACTGTCCAGGATAGGACATATTTTAGGCCACAAAAGTCTCAGTAAATTTTAAAAGATTAAAATCATACAAAGTTTTCTCTTTAACCACAATGGAAAGAAACTAGAAGTCAGAAATAAAGCTGGAGGGCTTCCCTGGTGGCGCAGTGGTTGAGAATCTGCTTGCCAATGCGGGGGACACGGGTTCGAGCCCTGGTCTGGGAAGATCTCACATGCCACAGAGCAACTAGGGCTGTGAGCCACAACTACTGAGCCTGCGTGTCTGGAGCCTGTGCTCCACAACAAGAGAGGCCACGACAGTGAGAGGCCTGCGTACCGCGATGAAGAGTGGCCCCCTCTTGCCGCAACTAGAGAAAGCCCTCACACAGAAACGAAGACCCAACACAGCCAAAAATAAATAAATAAATTTTTAAAAAAGAAAAAGAAATAAAGCTGGAAAATTCATAAAACTTGGAAATTAAATAGAACACTCTTAAACAACTAATGGATCAAAGAGGAAATTACAAGAATAATTGGAGATACTTTGAGACAAATGAAAACAAACAACTAAATTTATAGGTTACACCATAGACACATCTCAGAGGAAAATTATAGGTATAAATGCCTACATTAAAAAGAAAAAGGGGGCTTCCCTGGTGGCGCAGTGGTTGAGAGTCCGCCTGCTGATGCAGGGGACACGGGTTCGTGCCCTGGTCTGGGAAGATCCCACATGCTGCGGAGTGGCTGGGCCCGTGAGCCATGGCTGCTGAGCCTGTGCGTCCGGAGCCTGTGCTCCGCAACGGGAGAGGCCACAGCGGTGAGAGGCCCACGTACCGCAAAAAAAAAAAAAAAAAAAAAAAAAAGAAGAAGAAGGCTCCTATTTACAATAGCCAGGACATGGAAGCAACCTCAGTGTCCACTGACAGATGAATGGATAAACAAGATGTGGCACATATATACAATGGAATATTACTCAGCCATAAAAAGAAACAAAATTGAGTTATTTGTAGTGAGGTGGATAGATCTAGAGTCTGTCATACAGAGTGAAGTAAGTCAGAAAGAGAAAAACAAATACCGTATGCTAATACATATATGTGGAATCTTAAAAAAAATGGTTATGAAGAACGTAGGGGCAGGACAGGAATAAAGATGCAGATGTAGAGAATGGACTTGAGGACATGGGGAGGGAGAAGGGTAAGCTGGGATGAAGTGAGAGAGTGGCATGGACTTATATATACTACTAAATGTAAAATAGCTAGGGGGAAGCAGCTGTATAGCACAGGGAGATCAGCTCAGTGCTTTGTGACAACCTAGAGGGATGGGATAGGGAGGGTGGGAGGGAGACGCAAGAGGGAGGAGATATGAGGATATATGTATAGCTGATTTACTTTGTCATAAAGCAGAAATTAACACACCATTGTAAAGCAATTTTACTCCAATAAAAATGTTTAAAAAAAAAAAAAGAAAGCTCTCAGAACAATAATCCAACTCTACACCTTAACAAACTAGAAAAGAGCAGCCAAATAAACCCAAAGCTAGCAGAGTAAGAAAAAAAATAAAGATGCAAGAAAATAAAATAGATGATGGAAAATCAATAATCAAGCCATAAGTTGACTCTGAAAAGATTGACAAACCCTCACCTAGACTAAGAAAAAAAAAGAATATACAAACAGTTATAATCAGGAATAAAAGTGGGTACATTACTATCAACCTTACAGAAGTTAGAGGATTATAAGAGAATACTATGAACAATTGTATGCCAACATTAGATAATCTAGATGAAATATGCAAATTCCTAGAAATACATGAATTACCAAAACTGACTTAAGAAGAAAGAAAATCTGAGCTTAGCTATTCAATGTCAAGTAAGGACATTGAATCAGTACTCAGAAACCTCCTGACAAAGAAAAGTCCAGGATGAGATGGCTTCACTGGTGAATTCTACCAAATATGTAAAGAAGAATTAACACGTATCCTTATCAAACTCTTCCAAAAAATAGAAGAGGGAACCTTTCCTAATGCATTCTGTGAACCAGCATTACTCTGATTTCAAACCTAGACAAAGAACACCACAAGAAAATAAAATTAGAGACCAATATCCCTTATGAATATACATGCAAATATTCTCAAAGTATTTGCAAACAAAATCCAACAGCACATTAAAAGGATTATATACCATAATCAAGTGAGCTTTATCTCAGAAATACAAGAGTGGTTCAACAGAAGAAAATTAAAAAGGTAAAAAACCACACTAACAGAATGAAGGAAAAATCCCACACATGATCATCTCAATTGGTGCAGAAAAAAGATTTGACAAAATTGAATACCCTTTCATGATTAAAAAAAAAACAACTCACACACAAAACAAACAAAAGAATTCAGAAAACTAGAAATAGAAGGGCATTCATGAAAAGCCCACAGTCATTCTACTCAAGGATGAAAGACTGAAAACTTTCTTCATTAAGATCAAGAACAACAACAACAACAAAAAAAAAAAAAAAAAAAAAAAAAGATCAAGAACAAGACAAGAATGCCTTTGTTTACCACTTCTATTTTGTACTGGAAGTTCTAGCTAGAGATATTAAGCAAAATAAATAAATAAGAGCATACAAATTAGTAAAGAAGTAAAACTATCCCTTTGGCAGATGGCATGATCCTCTATACAGAAAATCCCAAATAATCCACAAAAGAACTAGGACTAATAATATAGCAAAGTTGCAGGGTATATAGTAAACACACAGAAATCAGCTGCATTTCTATACACCAGCAATGAAAATTTTGAAAGAGAAATTTTTAAAAAATTCCATTTGTAAGTCTTCCAAAGAATAAAATACCTAGAAATAAATTTAACCAAGGAGATGTAAAACTTGTACACTGAAAACTACAAAACATTGCTAAAAGAAATTAAAGAAGACCCATGTAAGTGAAAATACATCCCTTGTTCATGAATTGAAATGCTTAATATTGTTTAAATAATACCCAAAACAATTTAACAGATTCAATGCAGTCCCAGCCAAAATACCAATAGCCGTTTTAAATAATGGAAAAGCTTATCCTAAAATTCATGTGGAAATGCCAAAGCAAAAATAGACAAAATACTGAAAAAGGGGGAAAGTTGGAAGACTCACACTTCCCAATTTCAAAACTTACTGCATAGGTACACATATCAAAATAGTGTGATATTGGTATAAAGATAGACGATCAATGATAGAACTGAGAGTCCAGAAATAAAACCATACATCTATGTCCAATTGATTTTTCAACAAGTTACCAGGACAATTCAGTGAAGTTTGGGGGGGCAGGGAATAGTCTCTTCAACAAATGATACTGAGACAACTGGAAATCCACATGCAAAATGTTGGAGATGGACCAGTACCTCAAACCACATACAAAAAAAAAAAATGGATCAATGACTTAACTTTAAGAGATAAAGCTAAAAAATCTCTTAGAAGAAAACATAAGGGAAAATGTTCATGACACTGAATTTGGCAATGGATTCTCAAATATGACACCAAAAATACAAGCAACAAAAGAAAAATTGGTAAATTGGACTTCAAAATTTTTGCACAAGACATTATCAAGAAAGTGAAAAGACCACCTACAGAGAAAATATTTACAAATCGTATGTGTGATAAGGCTCTACCATCCAGAATATTCAGAGAACTCCTAAAGTTCCATAACAAACCACTCAATTTAAAAATGGGAAAAAGTTATATAGATATTTCTCCAAAGAATATATACAGATGGCCAATAAGCACATGAAAAGATCTTCAAACTCACTAATCATCAGGGAAATGCAAATCAAAACCACAATGAAATATCACCTCATACCCAATAGGTGGTGGCTACCATTAAAAAAAAAAAAAAAAAAAAAAAAAAAAAAAAACAGAAAATAATGTGTTGACGAGGATGTGGAGAAGTTAGAACCCTTGTGTATTGCTGGTGGGAATGTGCAATTGTACACCTGCCATGGAAAACACACATTACTGACAATAGCTAAAATGTGGAAGCAACCCAATCCAGTCCATCAGTGGATGAATGGATAAACAAAATATGTGTAAAACATACAGTGGAATTTGTTCAGCCTTAGAAAGGAAGGAAATTCTGACATATGCTACAACATGAATGAATCTTGAGGATACTATGCTAAGTAAACTAAGCCAGTCACAGAAAGAGAAAAATTGTATGATTCCAATTATATGAGGTACCCAGAGTAGTCATATGTATAGTATAGATAAAGAAAGTAGAATGGTGGTTGCCAGGAGCTGGGGAAGAGGGAAATGGGGAGTTATTTTTTAATGGGTAATGTGTTTCATTTTTACAAGGTGAAAAGAGTTCTGGAGATGGCTGGTGCACAGTACAAATGTGCTTAATACCACTGAGCTGTACACTTAAAATTGGTTACAATGGTAAATTTTATGTGTATTTTACCACAATCTTAAAATATTTTATCTTAAAAAGGCAGTACTGATACATGCTACATGGATGAACCTCAAAAACATTACATGAAGTTAAAGAAGCCACACAAAAGGCCACATATTGTATGATTCCATTTATATGAAATATCCGGAATAAGTAAATCCCTAGAAACAGAAAGCAGATTGATGGTCAACAGTGGCTAGGGAAGAGTAGAGTGGGCAGTGACTGCTTAATGGTCAGTGGTCAGTGCTGTGGTCAGTGCTGTTTTTGTGTTGATGAAAATGTTTTGGAGCTATATAGTGGTAGTTGTTGCACAACATTGTGAATGTACTAAATGCCACTGAACTATACATTTTAAAATGGTTTTATATGAATTTCACCTCAATAAAAACTGTAGGAAAAAAATTTTTTAACTGGTGAAATATGAATGAAGTCTAGAGTTCAGCCAATAGTAGTGCATCAAGGTGACAGTAGGAAAGGAGAATGAGAAATTTATGTATTCTATTTGCTACTTTCCTCTAAATGTAAAATTATTCCAAAATGAAATATTTCCTTTAAAAAAAATGGGCAAACTACTTGAAAAGACTCTTTGCCAAAGAAGATAGATGGCAAATAAGCACATAAAAGATATTCAACATCATTAGCCACTAGAGGAATACAAATTTAAACAAGAATGGAATGCCACTAAATACGCATTAGAATAGCTAAAATTAAGCATACTGACAAAACGAAGTGATGATGAGGATAACATAGATCAACGGAAACTCTCATACTCTGCTGGTGGAAATGCAAAATGGTATAAGGATTGTAGAAAACAGATTGGCATTTTCTTATAAAGTTAAAACACAATTACTGTATTATCTAACAATCCCATTCCTGGGTACTTACTCTAGAGCAGCGGTCCCCAACCTTTTTGGCACCAGGGACCGGTTTCGTGGAAGACAATTTTTCCACGGATGAGGGGAGAGGATAGTTCAGGCAGTAATGCGAGGGATGGGGAGCAATGGGGAGTGTTAGATGAAGCTTCAATGGCTCGCCTGCCGCTCACCTACTGCTGTGTGTCCTGGTTCCTAACAGGCCATGGACTGGTACCTAGGGGTTGGGGACCCCTGCTCTACACAATGAAAAGTGATCTTCACTCACAAATTTATATAGAGAGTTCATAGCAGCTTTAATTGTAATAGCCCAAAACTAGAAACAACCCAAATGGCCTTCAACAGGTGAATAGTTAAACAAAATGTGGCACCTTATACCATTAAATGCTATTCAGCAATAAAAGAGAACTGTTGATATTCACAACTTGTATGGATCTCAAGATAATTGCACTGAGTGAAAAAAAGCTGATCTTAAAAGGTTAAGTACTATATGAATCCATTTATATAGCAGTCTTGAAATAAAATTATAGAGCTGGAAAACTGATTAGTGTTTGCCAAAAGTTAGGAATGGGTGAGGGAAGGACTAGTGTGGCTATAAAGAAGTAACACGGGAGATCCTGTTGATGATGGAACAGTTCTGAATCTTGATTATAATGGTAGTTCCCCAAATTGGCACGTGACAAAATTATATGGAATCTACACATACATACAAATAAGTACATCTAAAACTGACAAATCTGAGTAAACTCTGTGAATTGTACAAATGTCATCTTGGTTTTGATTTTAAACTATAGTTATGCAAGATATTAGTGATGGGGAAATAGGTGAAGAGTACATGGAAACTCCCTGTACACTTTTAAAAATAATATAATTTTTAACTTTTTATACAATTTTTAAAGGTTATACCCTATTTAGTTATTACAAAATATTGGTTATATCCTCTGTGTTGTACAATACATCCTTGTAGCCTATCTTACACCCAATAGTTTATAACACCCACTGCCCCACCCCTATGTTGCCCCTCCCACCTCCCCACTGGTAACCACTAGATTCTTCTCTGTATCTGAGTCTGCTTCCTTTTTGTTATATTCACTAGTTTGTTGTATTTTTTAGATTCCACATATAAGTGATACCATACAGTATTTGCCTTTCTCTGTCTGAATGACTTCATTTAGCATAGTGCCCTCCAAGATCAACTATGTTGCAGCAAATGGCAAAATTTTTTTATGGCTGCGTAGTATTCCACTGTGTGTGTATAGGTGTGTTTTATATATATATATATATATATATATATATATATATATATATATATATATATAATACATATTATATATATATAAAACATCTTCCTTATCTATTAATCTGTTGATGGACACTTAAGTTGCTTCCATATCTTAGCAATTGTAAATAATGCTGCTATGAACATTGGAGTGCATGTTTATCTTTTCAAATTAGTGTTTTGGGGTTTTTTTTTTGGATATATACCTAGGAGTGGAATTGCTGGTTCATATGGTAGTTCTATTTTTATTTTTTTGAGAAAACTTCATGTCATTTTCCACAGTGCTGCACCAATTTACATTCCCACTAACAGTGTATGAGGGTTCCCTTTTCATATTTTTAATATAATTAATGTTTTAAAGCAATTTTACATATTGCATATTCCCCTTTCCCCCCCCACCCCAAGAGCCTTCCCCACTCTTAACATCCTCCACCAGAATGGTACGTTTGTTATAACTGATGAACCTATATGAATACATCATCATCTCCCCAAATCCATAGTTTGCATTAGGACTTATACTTGATGTTTTAACATATGTATAATGACATGTATCCATCATTATAATACATTACAGTGTAATACAGAATAGTTTTACTGCTCTGAAAATCTTGCATCACCCTACTTATCCCTCCTTCCCCCTTAACTGCTAGCAACCACAGATCTTTTTACTGTCTCCATAATTTTGCTTTTGAGACTATCATACAGTTGGAATCACACAGTATGCAGTCTGTTCAGTTTGACTTCCTTTAGTAATATGTAATTAAGTTTCCTTTATGTTTTTTTCATGGCTGGATGGCTCATTTCTTTACAGCACTGAATAATATTCCATTGTCTGGATGTACCACAGTTTATTTATCCATTCAGGTTTTTGTATGGACATAAGTTTAACCTCTTCGGGTAAATACCAAGGAGTATGATTGCTGATCATATGGTAAAATTATGTTTAGCTTTTTAAGAAACTAGCAAACTGCCTTTTCACAATCAATTTTACATTCCCACCATCAATGAGAGTTCCTGTTGTTACACATCCATTCTAGCATTTGGTATTGAAAGTGTCTTAGATTTTTGCCATTCTAATAGCTGTGTAGTGGTTTATCATTCTTGTTTTGATTTGAAATTTAAAATATTTTTATGTGCTCATTTGCCATCTATCTTCTGGTGTGGTATCTGTTTAGATCTTTTGCCCATTTTTTAATCAGGTTGTTTATTTTCTTTTTGTTGAGTTTTAAGAGTTCTTTGTGTATTTTGGTTAACAGCCCTTTATCAGATATATATTTTGCAACTATTTTCTTCTAGTCTGTGGCTTGCCTTCTCATTCTCTTGAAAATGTCTTTTACAAAGTAGAAGTTTTCAATTTTAATGAAGTCAAACTTACCAATCTTTCTTTCATGGATTGTGCCTTTGTGTTTGATGATGTCTTTTTAGATATAACACCAAAGTCATCTATATTTTCTCCTACGTTCTCTTCTAGTAGTTTTACAATTTTGTATTTAACATTTAGGACTATGATCAATTTTGAGTTAACTTTTGTGAAGGGTGTAACGTCTGTCTAGATTTGTTTTTTGTGTATGTATATGTCCAGTTGTTCCAGTACCATTTGTTGAGAAGACTATATTTTCTCCATTGTATTGCTTTTGCTCCTTTGTCAAGGATCAGTTAACTATATTTGTTGAATCTATTTCTAGGCTATTTTGTTCCAATGATATATTTATCTTTTTACCAATATCATCTGTTTTCACTACTTTAGGTTTATAATAAGTCTTGAAGTCAAGTAGCATCAGTCCTAAGACTTTGTTCTTCTCCTTTAGTATCCTATTGGGTATTCTGGGTCTTTCTCCTCTCCATATAAACTTTAGAATCAGTTTGTCAACATCCACAAAGTAACTTGCTGGAATTTTTATTGGGATTGTGTTGAATCTATAAGTCAAGCTGGGAAGAAGTGATGACTTGACAGCATTGAGCCCTCCTATCCATGAACATGGAATCTCTCTCCATTTATTTGTTCTTCAGTTTCTTTCATCAGTAAGGAATTTTTGTAATTTTGTAGTTTTCCTCATATAGATCATGCACATATTTTGTTAGGTATAAATCTAACAAAGCATGTTATATAAATCTAAGTATTTTATTTTTCAGGGTACTAGTGTAAATGTTAATTGCTTTTAATTTCAAATTCTGTTGCTAGTATATAGGAAAATTTTTGTCCCATGTGAATGCTCACCAAAGGGTGACCTCAGCTGGGGAGAATTTTAACACTCAAGTAGATAGAACGACCCATTCTGTGGATACCAGTCAGCTTCTTTCCCAGCCCCCCTGTCATCGCCAAATGGGCTCATGAACAGAGTACCATGGTGGCAGGGATGCAGGTTATGCATGGGCTCAGCAACATGGAGTTCCACTCACCAAGGTCATCTTGACTACAACCACTGTTGAGTGCCCGTTATGACAACAGCAAAAATCAACACTGTCTCCAGTATGGCACCATGTATCAGGTGATCAGTTAGCTGGTGGCAGGTTGATGACACCAAACAACTTTCATCGTGGAAGGAACAGCATGTTGTTCTTACTAGAATAGACACTTACGCTGGATATAGATATGCCTTCCCTGAATGGAATGCTTCTACCAGAACTATTATCCATGGGCTTACAGAATGCCTTATTATGATATTCTGCATAGCATTACTTTTCATCAAGGAACTCATTTCACAACAAATGAAGTATGGCATTGGGCCAATGCTTATGGGGTCACTGGTTTAACAATGTTCCTCACCATCCTAAAGCAAATGGCTATATATATATATATATATATATATATATATATATATATATATATATACACACACACACACACATATATATATATACAGCTATTAATCTATTGATTAATGTTAGGGTGGTATATCTTTTTCTATCCATTTACTCTTGTAGACAACATATAGTTGGGTCCCATTTTTTGAATCACTTTGATAGTCTGTCTTTTAATTGATGTATTTAGACAACTGACATTTAAAGTGGTTATATAGTTGGAATAATGTCTACCATAGTGGTTACTGTTTTTTCATTGCCCTTCTTTTTGTTTCTATTTTATTCTTCCACTAATTTCTTCTTTTTTTAAGGTTTGAATTGGGCATTTTATGATTCCTTTTCCTCTCCTTTCTTAGCTTATCAATTATACTTCTCTTTTTTACTTTTTTTTTTTAGCAGTTGCCCTAAAGTTTGCAATATACATTTACAACAGATACAAGTCCACTTTTAAATAATACTGTACTGCTTCATGGATAGTGAAAGTACCTTATAATAGCAAAATACTCCTAATTTCTCCCTCCTGTTGCTAGTATTACTACTGCCATTCATTTCACTTATCCACAAGCTATACTGCTATCCTGTATACTTTTTAGAAACTTGGTGTGGTTATATATTTATTTCAAAATAAAAAGCAAAAAACGGTACCATTTCTAAAAAACTTGGTGCCCTGGAACAAAAATAAATATCTAAAGAATAGAAAACAAATAGCACTTAATAACACAGGCATCCAGGCGATACCATGTCAACAGGAAAATACAGTCCATGATAACTGGAAAATACAATTGATAAAGAAAAAATATCAGTCAGTAGAAACTGACCCAGAAATGACACATAGGATAAAATTAGTTGACAAGGACATTAAATCAGCTATTGTAAATATACAGATGATCCTTGACTTACAATGGTTCAACTTACAATTTTTCAACTTTATGATGATGCAAAAGCAATACACATTCAGTAGAAACCATACTTCAAATTTTCAATTTTGATCTCTTCCCAGGCTAGCAATGCGCAGTACAATACTCTCGTGATGCTGGGCAGCAACAGTGAGCCACAGCTCCCAGTTAACCACATGATCATGAGGGTTAACAACTGATACACTTCTAATCATTCAGTGCCCATACAAACATTTTGTTTTTCATTGTCAGCATAGTATTCAATAAATTGCATGAGATATTCAACACTTTATTATAAAATAGGCTTTGTGTTAAATTATTTTGCCCAACTGTAGGCTAATATAAGTGTTCTGAGCATATTTAAAGTAGGCTAGGCTAAGCTATGATGTTTGGTAGGTTAGGTGTATTAAATGCATTTTCGACATAGGATATATTCAATTTATGATGGCTTTATTGGGAGTTAACCCCCTCATAACTCAAAGATCTGTACCTCATATATTCAAGGAGATAGAGGAAAGCACCAGCATGTTAAGAAGAGACATGGAAAATATTAAAAAGACCTGAATTAAACTTCTAGAAGTGAAAAATACATATGAGATGAAATATACACTGGATGGGATTAACATCAGAATTGACACTGAAAAAGAAAACATTGTTGAACTCAAAGATTTACCATCCAAAATGACACAAAGGAAGAAAAGACCAAAATCAGTGAACAGAGAATAAGCAATCTATTGTTCAACTTCAAGTTGCCTAATAAACATGTAATAGGATTCCTAGGAGAGGAAAGAAATGATGGGACAGAAAAAATGTTTGAAAAAGTAATGCCAAAAATCTTTCTAATTTGATGAACATGTAAATCCACAGATCAAAAAAAAATCAATGAAATTCAAGCATAAGAGACATGAAGAAAATTACACCAAAGCACATCATAATCAAGTCATAAAAAACCAGCCAGCCAAAAAAAAAAGATATATTAACATATAGAGGAACAAATAACAGCAGACTTCTCCTCAAATTATACAAGCTAGAAGACAGTGGAAGAACATATTTAAAGGACTGAAAGAAACTGTCAATCTACATTTCTATACTTGACAAAATATCATTGAAAAGTGAAGGTAAAATATATTGCAGACACAAAAGCTAAAAGAATCCAGCACTAGAAAATCAGCACTACAAGAAATATTATAGGAAGTCCTTCTGGAAAGAAAGGAAAATAATACCAGAGGGAAATCTAGATCTACACAGAAATGAAGAGCACTGGAAATGGTAAATGCATGAGTAAGTAAAAACAATTACTTACTTAGTTTGTAAATCTCTTTAAAAGATAATTGATGAGTGGAAACACCCCAAATATTCTTCAGCAGGTAAAGAGTTAAGCAAATTGTGGCATATCCATACAGTCAAATACTCCTCAGCGATAAAAAGAAATGAGCTCTTGATACATACAACAACATGGTGGAATCTCAAACTAATCATAGTGAGTAAAAGAAGCCAGACAAAATCAAGTATAAGTTGTATGATGCTCTAAATATAAAATTCTATGAAATGTAAATTAACGTGTAGTAACAGAAAGTACATCAGTGGTTGTTGAGGGTAGAGCGCCAATGGGGAGAGGCAGGATAGAGGGATTACAAATAGAATTGAGGAAACTGAGCAGAGGTGATGGATATATTTATTATTTTTACTGTGAGGTTAAGAACAGATTAGTGGTTGTCAATTTTAAATATGTGCAGTATGTCAATTATATCTCAACCTGTGCTGAGGAATGTAATTGTCAAATAAGAATCTATCATCCAAGAATGATGGGGAGCAATGACTTGTTCAGACATCCAAAAACTAAGAGTTTACCATCTGTAGACTGTTAGCTTACATTTTAAGTTCTAGCCAATGAAATTATATAAAGGAAAGATATATTATGTATATGTATTCAAAAGAATGCAATAAAAAGTATTATACTTAGAGGGGATACAATTTTATACCTGAAATCTCAAGAGAATCAACTGAAAACTAATAAAAATAGAGTGAGTATTCAGTGATGTGGCTGGTTACAAATTCATACCCCAGTAGTAAATAAACACACATCAACTTTAAAATGGGGAAAACCACATTTATAATGCTATCAGAAAGATAATATGTAGTAATAAACTTGAATCCATAGGATCTATGTGAAAATGATCTTAACCTCTATTAAAGAACATTTAAAGGACTTGAATTAATAAGACATACATTGCTTTCTTCCTTTTGGATAAGAAGACTTGAAATTGTTGTACATTTTATAATTTAGAAATAAATAATTCTACTGAAAATAACAGTAGGAAAATCTACTGATTTTTCAGAGGAGTAAAAGGTGATTTTAAAATTCATCTGAAAATGTTGACATGTAAGATAGCCAGGAAAATTCTGAAAAACAAGTCATAACTATGTGGTCTAGCCCCACCAGATAGTTAAATACAGTATTAAATTACTGTTTAAAATATATTATGTATCTACTAATAATTATACCATTTTTGGTACTGATGTATAAAAAGTTCAATCAGTAGAACAAAACAGAAAATCCAGAAAGAGACCCAAATGCATACATAAATTTTGTCATTGTATATAAGTAGTCTTGAAAATCAGGTAGGCCATTCAATAAATAAAGATAGGTCATTTAATAAATGTTTTTGGGATGAGTAACTGGGCATCTGAAAAGTAATCTCCTTAAGCCAAAATAAATTCTAGATGATAAAAATATAAATGTATAGAGAAAAACCATGAAAAGTGCTAGAAGAAAACATAAGAAATATACAGGCTTTGCTAAAGATGGCATAAAATTCAATACCCAGGTAAAAACAAAACAAAAAAGTTGATAAATTTGATTATATAAAAATGTAGAAAAAATACAAATGACAGTCTGCAATAATTTGACAGATAAGACTAGTTTCTATAATGTGCAAAGTGCTCACACATAAAAACAAGAAATGGAAGAAAACACTAGACAGATTTACAAAGGTTAAGTACTGGTAATTCACAAAGAAATATAAGTGTCTTTAGAATAAAAAGGTGTCCAACATTCATTATTAAAGAAATGAATATTAAAACAGTATTTTTCCTCTGAGATCAACAAATATCAAAGAATTGTATAAAGCAAAATGTTAGTGAAGATGTTGGGAGACTGGAGTTCTCATATACTGTTGGTGTGAATGTAAATTGGTTAACCATTTTTGGAAACCATTTGCAATCAAAATTTAAAATGCATATTCTTTTGCCAAGCAATTTCAATTCTGAGAATTCATTCTACAAATATAATCATGCATGTGTATAAAGAAGTATTACTATGGTCATTAAAGTTTGTTTTGAAATAGTAAAGGCTGAAAGCCTAATATTCATTAATAATAAAATAGTCAAATTAATTGTTATAGAGCCCTAAAAATAGATACTTTGTCCCTATGTAAACTATTATACTATACTAAAAACAATTATGTATATCTATGTAGAATGGTCTCCAAGGCACAGTGTGAAATGGAAAAAATATTAAGGTACAAAATATTGTGAAATGTGCTTCCACTTCTTTTGAAAAATGATTAGATTAATTCTGGAAGGATACTCAAAGAAAATGTTAACACTGTCTAAATGCGAGGTGGGACTCTGAGGGAATTAAGCTAAAATTTTAAAATTAAAAGTTATTTTAAAGAAAAGTAAATTGCAGGTGGATACTACAGTATCCAGAGAACACTGTTAGAGCATAACATTGCATAGTATATACAATAATAAAACTCAGTCTTAATCTTTTTAATGAAACAATTTAAACTCAATATATTAGGAGATTTCCCCCCTCAAAAGGAATAGATTCAAATTATTCATTATAAGTTTTCACATGACTTAGAAAATATATACTGTATATACAGTTCATTGTGAAAGGAATATTCAGACACAAAAACATTAAGAAGTGATTATTGGTTTGCAAGTGTTTTACAAGGAAGTTCAGAATTTGAAGAACTGGCTCACTGAATGTAAATTACAGCAAATGTTTCAAAGAAACAAAAAACTCAAGCTTTTTCAAAGTTGAGGTAAATTTGTTCATACTGGGAGAGGGGGGATGATTTTACCCACATGATTTTTATACCTTTAGACATTAGTTTTGCAAATTTCAGGAATTACAACATTTTGTTAAGAAATGAGTAATTTAGCAACTCAAGATTTCATCTCTTTGGAGACTATTTAGACAGACTAACTTCTTTCTTATTTGTTTCTCAGCATACACTGTGGGTTCACCCCCCACACACACACTTTTCCCACTCTTAACGTGGGACTTGAAGTGAACACTTACTTATATGGTGCAGGGTAAGGTGTCAGTTTGCTTCTTCAGCATCAATCAGGATATACTGGCATTTTAACATTACAGTTTTTTGTTATTTAAAGTTATGGTCCAAGATGACAACATAGAAGACTTTTGAACTCACCTCCTCCCACTGATACACCAAATCTAAAGCTCTAAACAGAGCAATCTCCTCTGAAAGATGTCTGGAAGTAGCTGTTAACTTCTAAACATGGGATGAATGAGAAAATACCCATGTGGAAACAGGTCTTGGCATACTCTCAAATACTGGGAGTCACTAAGAACAAAAGTGAGCTTGGACAATCATAAAGGATTTAGAGACCACCAAGAACTCATGCCAAGCTGAATGCTAAGGGTCATCTCCTATTAAAGGCCACTCCATCAAGCCTGGGGGAGGCCATAGCTTTGTCTATTGTGTAGAAACCAACACAAGGAAAACAAAGAAACAGGAACATAATCCAAACAAAAGAAAAAGGTAAACTCCAGAAACAGAACTTAGTGAAACAGAGATAGGTGACTTACCCGATAAAGTGTTCAAAATAAGAACAATGCATTGAACAATGAATTTAAAGAGATAGAAAAATATATGAAAGTACCAAAAAGAAATCACAGACCTGAAGAATACAATAACTGCACAGAAAAATGAGGCATTCAACAGTAGACTGGATGGAGCAGAAAAAGGATCGGTGAATTCTAAGACAGGACAGTGGATTTCATAAAATCAGAAAAAAAAAAAAAAAAAGAGTGAAGATTACTTAAGGGACTTATAGGACAACATCCAGTGGACCAGAATTTGCATTATAGGGATCCCAGATGGCGAAGAAAGAGAAAAGGAAGAAACTTATTTGAAGAAATACTGGCTGAAAACTTCCCTAACCTGGGGAAGGAAACCGACATCCAGATCCAGGAAGCCCAGAAAGTTCAAAATAAGGTAAATCCAAAGAGACCTATATCAAGACACATAATTGTCCAAAGTTAAAGACAAGGACAGAATCTTAAAAGTAACAAGAGAAAAACAACTTGTTATCTACAATGGAATTTCCCATAAGACTATTAGCAGATTTATTAGCAGAAAATTTGTAGGCCATCATGGAGTGGCATGGTATATTCAAAGTGCTGAAAGAAGAAAAAAAAAAAAAACTGCCAACTAAGTAACCTCTACCCAGAAAAGTTGTTCTTCAGAATTGAAGTAGAGGTAAAGAGTTTTCCAAACAAGCAAAAGCAGAAAGAGTTCATTACCACTAGACTGGCCTTGAAAAAAATATTAAAGGGATTTCTTTAATTTGAAACAAAAGGGTGTTAATTAGTAACAGGAAAACATATGAAAGTATAAATCTCACTGATAAAAGTAAATATATAGTAAAATTAAGAATAACCTAATGTTTTAATGGAGGTGGGTAAATCAGTTATAAATCTAGTATGAAGGCTAAAAGACAAAAGTAGTAAAAATAACTATAGCTAAAATAATTACTTAAAGGATACATAAGATAAAAAGATGTAAACTGTGATGCCAAAAATACAAAATGTGGGAGGGAGGGTAAAAATGTACAGCTTCAGAATGCATTTGAACTTAAGTTGTTATGAACTTAAAATACACTGTTATAAATATGTTTGTATACCTAAAACTAATACAGTTGTTCATTGGTATCCTTGGGGGATTGGTTCTAGGACTCCATGCTGATACCAGCATCTGCAGATGCTCAAGTCCTTTCTATAAAATGTCATAGTATGGTTGGCCCTCCATACCTGAGGGTTCCGTGGTTGGTTGAATCCATGGATGTGGAACCCATGGACACAGAGGTACAATGTTATGTGTCAAAAAATACATCAAGTTTTAAGGAATTAAAATAATGGTTTATATAAGCCTCATGGTAACCACAAAGCAAAAACTTATATACATAAAAGAGAAAGGAAATCTAATATACCACTACAGGAAAGCATCCAATCACAAAGGAAGAGAGCAAGAGAAGAAAGAAACAGCACTTATAAACAGCCAGAAAACAATTAACAAAATGGCAGTAAGTTCATACCTATCAGTAGTTCCTCTAAATACAAATGGACTAAATTATTCAATGAAAAGACAAAGAGTGGCTGAATGGATTCATTGGGTTGGCTAAATAGTTCATTTGGGTTTTTCCATAACAGCTTATGGAAAAGCCTGAATGGACTTTTTGACCAGCCCAACTTAAAACTAAATAAATAAATATTAAGAGTTATAGAGGCAGAAATAGACAACAGTAGAAATAGTAGGGGAATATCCCAATTTCATCAAAGGACAGTTCATCCAGACAGAAAGTCAACTAATGTGTCAAATAAGAAATCGAAAGAAAAATTAAAAATCTCTTGACACAAATGAAAATGGAAATATAACATAACAAAACTTATGGTATGCAGCAAAAGCAGTTCTAAGAGGGAAGTTCATAGTGATAAATGCCTACGTTAAGAAATAAAATCTCGGGCTTCCCTGATGGTGCAGTGACTGAGAGTCTGCCTGCCGATGCGGGGGACACGGGTTCGTGCCCTGGTCCGGGAAGATCCCACATGCCACAGAGCGGCTGGGCCCGTGAGCCATGCCACTGAGCCTGTGTGTCTGGAGCCTGTGCTCCGCAACGGGAGAGGCCACAACAGTGAGAGGCCCGCGTGCCACCAAAAGAAAAAAAAAAAAAAAAATCTCAAACAACCCAATATACCTCAGGAACTGGAAAAAAGAAGGACAAATGAAACCCAAAATTAGTAGAAGGAAGGAAATAAAGATCAGAACAGAAATAAATGAAATAGAGACTTAAAAGACAGTAGAAAAGATCAAAGAGCTGGTTTTTGAAAATACAAAATATACAAACCTTTAGCCAGATTCAAAGAAGAGAGGACTAAAATAAATAAAGTCAGAAATGAAAGAGGAGACGTTACAACTGGTACCACAAAAATACAAAGGTTCATAACATTCTACTACAAAAAATTGTATTACAACAAATTGGAGAACGTAGAAGAAGTAGATCAATTCTTAGATACAACCTCCTGGGACCAAGTCATGAAGAAATACAAAATCTGAACAGACCAGTTACTAGTAAAGAGATTAAATTAGTAATCAAACACCTCTTCACTGGTGAATTCTACCAAACATTAAAAGAATTAATAACACTCCTTCTCAAATTCTTCCAAAAAACAGAAGAGGAGGGAACACTTCCAAACTCATTTTACAAGGCCAATATTACCCTGATACCAAAACCAGAAAAGGACACTACAAGAGACGAAAATAACAGGCTAATATCACTGATGAACATAGATACAAAAATCCTCAACAAAATATTATCAAACCAAATTCAGCGGTACATTGAGGATCTTATGATCAAGTAGAATTTATTCCAGGGATGAAAGGATGTTTCAACATATGCAAATTAATGTGATATATCATATTAACAAAATGAAGAATAAAAATTATATGATCATCTTGATAGATGCAGGAAAAACATTTGACAAAATTCAGTATCTGTTTTTAATAAAAATTCATGGGCTTCCCTGGTGGCGCAGTGGTTGAGAGTCCGCCTGCTGATGCAGGGGACACGGGTTCGTGCCCCAGTCCAGGAAGATCCCACATGCTGCAGAACAGCTGGGCCTGTGAGCCATGGCCGCTGAGCCTGCACATCCGGAGCCTGTGCTCCGCAATGGGAGAGGCCACAACAGTGAGAGGCCTGTGTACTGAAAAAAAAAAAATTCACAACAAAGAGAGCATAGAGGGAATGTGCCTCAACACATACTGAAGACCATAAATTGACAAGGCCACAACTAACATCATACTTAGAAGTGAAAAGCTGAAAGCTTTTCCTCCAAGATCAGGAATAAGACAAGGATGCCAATTCTCACCACTTTCATTTAACATAATACTGGAAGTTCTAGCCAGAGCAATAAGGCAAGAAATATAAAGGGCATCCAAATCAGAATGGAAGAAGTAAAACTTTCTCTATTTGCAGATGACATGCTCTTTATAGAAAACCACAAAGACTCCACCAAAAACTGTTAGAACTAATCAACAAATTAAGCAAAATTCCATGATAGAAAATCAATATATAAAAGTCAATTGCCTTTCTATATACCAACAACAAATTATCAGAGAAATTAAGAAAAGAATAAAATATCCAGGAATAGATTTTACTGGGGAGTTGAAAGATCTAGACACTGAAAATAAGATGTTAATGAAAGAAATTGAATAAAACACAAATAAATGGAAAGATATTCTGTGCTCATGGATTGGAAGAATATTTTTTTAATGTCCATACAGATTTAATGCAACCCCCTATGAAAATTCCAGTGGTATTTTTCACAGAAATAGAACAATCCTAAAATTTGTATGGAACCATGAAGGACCCCAAAGAGTCAAAGCAATCTTGAGAAAGAAGAACAAAGCTAGAGGCATCACATTTTCTGGTTTCAAACTATTACAAAGTTATAGCAGTCAAAACAATATGGTATTGGCACAAAAACAGACACAGATCAATAGAACAGAAGAGAGATCCCAAAAATAAATTCATGCATATATGATCAATTAATTTACAACAAAGAAGCCAATAGTATACAATATGGAAAGTATTCTCTTTCAAAATATTCTGGTGCTGGGAAAATTGGACAGCCACATGCAAAAGAATGAAACTTAACCTCTGTTTTACACCATACAGAAAAGCAACTCAAAATGGATTAAAGACTTGAATGTAAGACCTGAAACCTTAAAACTTCTAGAAGAAAACATAGGCAATATGCTCTTTGACATCAGTCTTTGCATTATTTTTTTTGGATTTGATACTAAAAGCAAAGGCCACAAAAGCAAAAATAAACTACATCAAACCAAAAAAGCTCTGCACAACAAATGAAACTATCAACAAATGAAAAGTCACCCTACAGAATGGGAGAAAATATTTGCAAATCATATATCTTATAAGGGATAATATTCAAACTATATAAAGAAGTCATACAACTCAGTAACAAACATCAAACAATCTGATTTTAAAAATGGGCAGAGGTATTGAGGTGGTGGTGTGATGAATTGGGAGATTGGGATTGACATATATACATTTATACACTGTATAAAAAAGTAAATAAAATTCAAATCAAAAAATAATAACAGAGGGAGGGAAAGAAGAGTTACCTCTTAACTATAAAAGTAAGCAAGGGTTTTCATGAATTTTAAAATCCAATACTTATTTTGATTTAGTATTATGTTCAACATTTATTTCACCATAGAATCACCCTCTGTGGCATAGGCATAATACTAATTTTCATTTTCTAGGAATTGTATGGTATATTAAAACGTTTAACAAGACTAGTGTATCAACTATTAAATTAAATCTTCATTTACATACTTCTATAAAGCTTTGGCAAGGACTATGTTAAAAATAATTTCAACTGGAGTCAATAAGCCATTTTTCAGTAAATCACTATTGTACCTTAATTTGTATAATATATACACTAAATCAAATACTGATTTAAAGATACAAGAGAATCAGCTACTTTAAAGAAACTTGTAATTTTTTTAGATTTGGGAATCTTTCTGTAAAATAAAGAACAATTTCCCATTTGCTTTAATCTGCTTATTGTTTTAAGGTTGAATGTTTTAGAATGTTGAATTTTCTCTAAATGGCATAGAGCACTACAACTGAGATAAAACATCATTGTAATCAGGAAGCAGTTGTAGGAAACAAACCATTTAATTTATATTATGCAGAAAGTGACTTAATACAAGAAACTAGGTGCTTATCAAGTCATTGAAAGATGGAGATGTAAACTCTAGGCTTGGCCTATAGGTATGACTTTCAGAATAAGGCCACCAAACAGACATACCAGGGAAGCGGACAACTTTGCTACTGTTAGAAACAGCATCAGAAGACTACTGCCAATCAGTTGTTGAACTGAAGAGCACATTGTTATAACATCAGCATTTACTACAACTGCCTCTTGACATACAGAAAGCTTGTGACTAGAAACTGGAATGTTGCTTTCAAAAACAAAAAGTAAAATCTCCATTGCAATGACACCAAAGCAGCATAAATATTGCTTCCATCCCATTTTCAAATTCACTTGCCAGACATTTTGAAGCCCTGAGCCACTATTTAAAAAGGCCACCATGCTGTGAGGAAGCCCAAGCCTTCTAAAGAAGCCCCATTAACAGTCCCAACTGAGCTCAACCTTTCCATTATTCTAGCCCAGGCCATCTGAGTAAAGAAGGCTCCAAAAGATTCCAAGCCCTCAGCCATTCAAGCATTCCTGACTAATGCCACAGACATCATGGATGTAATATCCCCACCTTGCCTTAGTCTAAGGCCTTGCCCACAGAATCTGTAAACATAATAAAATGATTGTTATTTTACATTATTAACATTTGGAGTGGTTTTTATGCACCAAGAGCTAAGAGCTAAGTGAAACACATCATAGATATTTAATAAGTTTCAACAAGCATTTCGGAAACATTTTTAAAGATGATAATACTCTATTATGTGATATATACCACCAAGTACCTAAAAGTTTATGCTGAATTGTAAAGGAGAGCTGGTTTCCAATTTTTATCTATAACTTAAACTATACTGATAATTTTATCAATAGAGGTTTTTGTTTCTCTTTTGTATTTAGCATTATTTCTTTATCATAAATTTCCAGAATGACTGTGTCCGGGCTATAACCAAATTTCTTTATAATTGTTTTGTATCTGTTCATATCTATCTTGAATATTTACTGTGGTTAAAAAAAATTAAAAAATTAACTTCCATATATTTAAAAATTTTTAGCAACAACAAAAACTCCTTTAAGTTAATCAGCCCTATTGAAAACAGAAGAATATGGCCAAAAACTCTGAGCTACCCATGTATAGTAATGTCAGCCAGACCTCATGAGTCAATCATGAGAAGCTGGGGAAAATGTGGCCATACAGTGGGTAGGGGGAAAAAAAGACCAGCATATTGAGTAATCTAATAATTGATACTGCCCTATTATGAGCTCAAATGAAACAATATTCACATGAAACAGCCACCAGAACATGGTAATAGATAGGCAGGTACCTTGGCTTAGCAAGTCCAGAGTCCTGGCTAAGTGAACAAATTTTACTATTCGCAGAGCTCTGCTATATACTTTTGTACCTAGATAAGAGGGCGTGAAGAGGACTGTAATCCATCCCACATTACTCCGGATAAGCCCTAGAACAAGGCTTCACACCTGTGGAAGGGGCAACTTTTCCTAACTGGTATGCCCAGAGGGGGGCAGTTTGTACCCCCAAAGTAGTCACTCTAAGTCTTTGTTAGTGGCAGCTATTGCCCTCAGTGTTCTTCCTATTTATAAGACTAGATTTGTCAGTGAAAGAGGGCTAGAGCTCTTGACTTCTGCTTCCCCATAGCTAACTCATCGTGTGATATTTGTGCCTTCCTATTCGGGAAATCTGATTTCAGAGATCTATGTTAATATGGAAGATGACTCGTCCCAAAGGGCTTGGATCTCAATGTACATTATACAAGCTACTCCTAAACCCTACTAAATATGCCATCAAAATTGCTACTCCTTACCAAATATTTTAGCTGACCCTGTGGCCTAGTTTTTAAGCATATAGACACGGAGAAAAATCTGGATTAGAATCCTGCCCCCATAAATACTACTTATGTAATATTAGATGATTTTCTGAACCCTTTTTTCTGACCTTCATTTTCCTCATCTGCAAAAATCAGGATAATAAAGCATCTACCTTGCATAGTTGTTGTGAAGATTAAATGAGTAATGTGTATAAAATACCTAGCATTTAAGTATTCAATAAATGTTAACTCATTTAAAAAAAAATAGTAAAACACACTAGAGCATTTAAATACTGAAACCTAATTCTCATCTTTGCACTAGCTGCAAGGGGATCCAGGGAATGTATAATTTTATGTTTTCAAATTGTTCAATACCAAAAGGCTATAATGGAGTGGACACTGAGTGCCAGTTCCCCATGTCCAATATGGACATTAAACATGATTCTTCTCTATTTATTATCCTTTGAGTAACCAAAGAAGCACATTTTAAAATGCACTCTGAATATTGTAGAACTATGAGATTATGTTTCAAATACTGTGTGTTAACATTAAGAACATTTTAGTGCAATTATTTCCAAGTTTTTAAATTATACCAGAACTAAGCTAAACTCACAGTCTCTAAATAAACAGTACTATTTTGTCTTAGACCTGAGCAGTTTTAATACTCTGGAACAAGAATGACAGTAATAATTAATTTTTGTTCAGAGTTTACCACATACCAGGAAGTATTCTGGTATGTGACATGTGTTATCACAAAAAATCACTGAGCTAGATAATAACAGTCCCAATTTACAGAAGAAACTAAAATGTGAAGTCTTTAATAATTTGTACAACTAGTAGGTGGTAGAACTGGGATTTGAGCCCAGGCAGTCTGGCTGTAGAGTCAATATTCTTATGTACCATTCTCAACTTCACAGTAAAATGCTTCCATTCTATATTTTAAACTCTAAGCACTTGAAGTTCTTCCAAAATTTATATAAACAGGTATATATTTAAATTATGCAAAAGAAAGTCTAATACTATAACCTATTTTGTATTGCTATTAAATGGCAGAATACATAATGAGGACATAGAATAAATTTTAAACTATGTTAACTAGTCAAATTTTAAAAACAAATCTTATATTTAATAAATATCATGAAAAATTTGGCTAAATACTTTGGCAAAATTGAAATTGTGACTAAATACTAAAATAGCAAGGACTTAGCCATCTTTATATGTTTTGAAAAAAGGAATTCTCACTCTTCATTTATTAATCTACACATTTAGATTCCTTTATATTAAGATTTAATTATGATATTTATGCTGCCTTCTTCCTCTTGGTACAGATCATGTAAATGGACACTGCACAAGCCCAACTTCTCAGAGTTGCAGTTCTGGAAAACGTCTTTCCAGTGCTGATGTTTCAAAAGTAAATCGCTGGGGTCCTGGAAGACCACCATTTCGAAAAGCACAGTCAGCTGCTTGCATGGACATTTCTTTGCCAGCTACAACAGAAGGTAGGTTAAACATACAAATTTTTGTGGATACAATTAAAATTTGACATACCACAGTAACAGGAGCTGGAGGATAAGGGATGGTGGTCAGGTGTGAAAGATCTGAAAAACTATGGTCAACTAGACAATGAGCAACTGAGAACCTGGTCGAGCTGTGGCCATGACTCCAAATCCATTCCTCATACACCTCTCTCATCTCTAAAACCAGAATGGCGTTTATGGGTAGGCTTTCACCTCCTCTGTACAAAGTGAGACCTATGCCTTAATCTGTTCTCTGCACTTCCAGTTTCTTTCCATCTCAATGGTAAGCCTCTTAGTGTCTCTATCTGTAGACAGTTATTTAATGTCTTATAACCTTAGTTTCCTCAACTGTTAAGTGAATGTGACCAAGAAAAAGGGAAGACATTAAATTCTAAAGTTTGCAATCTCATCTTCGTATGTTTGAAAAAGGGAGGATTATTTGCTTACTTATGGAATTACTGTTAGGGGCAGGGAGTAAAGTACATGAGCCTGAAGGCCTAAAATTAAGACACACACACACACACACACACACAAAAGGGAGTCCTGTAACTGCTGCAATTGTCTTGCTGATAAAAAGCTTTGGGACTAGAAATAGGAAAAAAATAATCTTAGAAAATGTGCTATGGTAATTCTATGCTATAAAGTAATTCACCATTACCACCCCTCAAAAAACTTGGTAGTAATGATCTATATTATTCTTCAAATTGTTAAAATAAAATTTTTAGGGACTTTCCTGGTGGTCCAGTGGTTAAGGCTCTGCACTTCCACTGGAGGGTGCGTGGGTTTGATCCTTGGTCGGGGAACTAAGACCCCACATGCCATGCGGCTTGGCCAAGTAAAAAAAGAAAATTTTTAGTTTTTTCCTTTAACACTATGCCATACTAAATTTGGTCCAGATGATCTTCTCTCACAGGTGTCTATGAATAGCAAGCTAGAAACATTAGCTAGGAATGTTATAATGGAAGCAAAATATAAAGGTTATAAAGGAAGTAGTATACAATCACTGGATTGGATTGGGAATTTTGAGTTTTAGACATTTCTGCTTCTAACTTGTTGATTCTGGGAAAATTACTTAACTCTATGTCTCTGTCTCCAAATCTGTAAAATATATAGATTATATCCAAGCTCCCTCTCTGATCTAAATTCTATTACAAACTATTTTTATAAACTTGCTGAGGGATAGAAGGGGGAAATTAGGAATACTATATTTTGGTTTGTAGAAAAAGGGAAAGTCTGAGGAACTTATATTTGGTTTTATTGTATATTATTTTATTTATATACTATATTATTATCTCTTTTTATAAAAATGAGTCACACTTATACCTATCAAAAAGGAAAGGAGAGGGAAGGCAGTAGAAAGAGGAATATGAGGAACTTGTACTCTGGAGTGATTATATGAACAATACAACCTTCCTAATATTTACCTGAGGTGGTGAGTTTCTGCTTGTTGGAGTGTACACATGTGTAAGAGTTGATGAGCAGGAGAACCTGAAACCACCTTGTTTCCTTTAAGTGGGCTGAAGCCCTCTCAGAAAGATTATCAGTGGGGTGGCATTGTCTACAACTCTGTATTTGGCCCTAGGCAAAGCCAAGACTGTATTTGGATTCAAGGTAGGCAGCTTGTAACTAGTTCAGGGAGATAACATTTGCTCTTTAGTCTTGGTGTAAATATAAATAGTTCAATTTTTACAATTTTAATTACTCCAAATATAACAAAATTAGAGGAATGTATTTACCACAGAACATTTGTGACCCTTCAGGTAAGTAGCCACAATGTTGTAAGTGGGAATTGTCAAGAAATCATTAGAAGTACTTCCAACAGTTGCGAGATAGGAGGGAAGCATAATTAAAACTGTACCAGAAGTTCTTGTAACCTTAACTATTTAGACTAAACATCTTTTTTTTCTAGATTAGAGAATTTCAACTAACTTGTGAGGTGAGGTAGAGAGAAAAACACAGTGGACTGGAACTCTGGAGACTCAAGGTCGAGTCCCAGCTCTGCCTAAGTTTATGATTTACACTTCTGGGCTTGTCTCTTCATCTTCAAAATAAGCTGGTGAACTGGATAAACTGCCTTCCAGATCAGTTAACAACTAATCAAAATCTACTCTCCCCCCATAATTTTGGTTTTCACATACTAAGTTTGACTTTACTTGTCCTGGAAACACACTAAAACTAAATTTGTGGTTTTTCAATTTCCATAGAAAGTCGAGAAAATTCCTATAATCGCTCTAGAAGCTCTAGCATCTCCAGTATTGACAAAGATTCTAAAGAAGCGATTACAGCACTATACTTCATGGAGTCCTTTGTTCGGAAAAATGACTCTACTATCTCCCCTTGTTTGTTTGTTGGAACTAGTCTGGGAATGGTGTTAATCATCTCCCTAAACCTACCTTCAGCAGATGAACAAAGATTTACAGAGCCAGTCATGGTATTGCCAAGTGGTAAGAGTTTTTATTTATTCCTTCATTGCTACTTTTTCAAATTTAAATATATGGTATTTTAAAACATTTAATTTGTATTGATCTGGAGCAAAGATTTAAGCATTCTGTATAATAGGAACTATTGAGAATTTTATAAATCATATACTATCCCAAGTATTGCAGCTTACTTGCAGGGTGAAATAGTCAACCATTTCTATGGTAATAAATTGTGGAACTCCCAACCTAATCAATGCCTTGGGAAATAAGTTTCTGAAAAGCATTTAGGAAAGCCTTAAAGCGAAAGTTTAACATTTTTAATGAATTGAAGCATTTCTCCAAAGTTCCATGCCAGATCAGAGCCTATGAGTGTTTTACATCATCCTAAAAGAACTCAGATGATTAAGTTGGAAGCAGTCTGACTTGAGGTGGCTTTCTGAATTCTTTGATAATCTGCCCATCGTGTTTTGAAGCCATGCCACACAGTTTCTTCCCTTTTTATCCTAGTACCTAGAGAATTTGACCCACATTATGAGTATTGTTGCTAAAGTATATGTTGTATTCTCTTCCTACTTGACTTGTCTTTTTCCTTTTGAAGAAGAGATGTGTGATTCCTTCTGTTATTCCTTTGAGTATTTTAAAATTTATTCTTATCAATAGTTTTTTCATATATAGAAAAGAGTAAAAGTTATCTGAAAAAATTTCTTAAGTAAAAATAATTTTATTAATATATAGGATAAGGGATTTTATTTTAAAAGAACACATATATGGCATGGTAGGTTAGATAGAGTTGTGTTTTCTTTGTTAACTGGTATGCTAAATTCATATAGATGGATTGTAACTTACTGTAAGTAGAACAGTCAGCTCTCTACTCGTGAGGCAAATTCAGATAAACATATTGTATTTTTTGTGTATGTATGGCTTAAAAAACAGAAGTTTATTTTCTCACACTTATGGAGGCTGGAGGCCCAAGATTAAGGTGTTGGCAGGGCTGGTTTCTGCTGGGGCTTCTCTACTTGGCTTGCAGCTAGCCACCCTCTCACCACATTCTCACATGGCTGTCCCTCAGTGTGCTTGTACCCCTGGTGTCTCCCCATGTTTCCTAATCTCTTCTTAGAAAGGCATTTGACAGTTTGGATGAGGGCCCACCCTATCAGCCTCATTTTAACTTAATCACATCTTTAAAGGCTCTGTCTCAAATATGGTCACATTCTGAGGCAATGGAGTTTAGGCCTTCAACATATGAATTTGGCGTGGGGGGCCACAAAATGCAGCCCATAACATGCACCGTATTTTAAAAGTTAATCTGTTAGGATCACTATATTTTAATTGTAAACATATTTCACAATAAAAATATCTTTTATTATAGTTCTAATTTTAAGGAAATATTTATAATTCTCTTATACTGGTTGAGAGAGAGCCAGATCAGTAAGGTCAAAATGAATTTTTAAGTATTAATTCAATCCATTATTTAACTCAATAAATTTTTATACAGATTGGATACCTGATATGTGCCATGTATTCTTCACAAATTTAAAGGTAAAAATCAAACTCCTGTATACACAAGTTTACAACTAAGTGAAAGACAGTTTTCTAATAAGAGATTTTCTAACAAATGTGGTTTTCTATGCTACAAGCATAGAAATAAACAAGTGTCTGGAACTAATTTAATGGATCTCTCAGTACTATAAGAAAGTTCTTCAACATTCTTAGCAAATAGACTTAGACTTAAAATGATGGCAAAATACAAAATAAGTATAGATTTAACTTAATATTCTAGCATCTGGTTCGTAAATATTTGCGCACTCTTTCCTTATCCATTTAAAGAGAGATAATGAGAAGCTATCTTCTCCAAGTTTCTATGTCAGTATTCCATTCTTTCAAGGTGTTAGTTAATAGATCAGTATCACTTCATCAGTTGTAATGAATGTACCACACTAATACAAGATGTTAATAACAGAGGAAAGGACAAAGGGGGCACATGAGAACAATCTGTACTATCTGCTCAATTTTCTGTAAACCTAAGATTGTTGTAAAAAAAAATTGTCTATTAAGCAGTACCTATAAGGGAGGAAACTATGAGTCTAGGTTCAGATCTGTTTTATAATTAACCACTGAAAGAGAAATAGCCTAATTGGAAGCCATAATTTATGACAATAAAAAGAAAAAAGGAAGGTGGAGTTTCATCAGAAAATATAGAGGGACTTCCCTGATGGTCCAGTGGTTAAGAATCCGTCTTGCAATACAGGGGACACTGGTTCGATCCCTGAAGATCCCACGTGCTGCGGGGAACTAAGATCCCACGTGCTGTGGGGAACTAAGATCCCACGTGCTGTGGAGAACTAAGCCCGCATGCCGCAACTACTGAGCCCATGCGCCACAACTAGAGAGCCCGAGTGCCACAACCATAGAGCCCATGTGCTCTGGAGCCTATGCACCACAACTAGAGAGAGAAGCCAGCACACCGCGCAGTGAAATTAAGATCCCGGGTGCCACAACTAAGACCCAACGCAGCAATCAATCAGTCAATACATACATACTACAACAAGAAAGGGTTGCAAGTGGAATAGTCTGATAGAATTTAAAAAAGAAAGAAAAAGAAAAAGTATAGAGATGACAGAAAGCCAATTCAAATTTAAAGTAGAAAACTTGCCCCCTCTTCCTCACATCTCACTTCCTGACTCTTTCTTCACCTTCTTTGCAGTATCTACTCTCCACTAGTCTCCATTGTTTCCTGCCCTATTGGTACTGCTCTAGATTATGGGAACCATTTTTAAAGGTTTGGAATCGGAGGCATTCCCCTCTGTTGCCAGTGCTAAAGTGGGTGACATGTTCTCAGGCTCTGAAGGCATTTTTCCTGTCAAAACATTGTTAAATTACCTTTTATCAGTTGGCCTAGCAAAATTTATGAGTCTAGCAATTTCCTCAAAGTTGAATACAATCTATTTTGAAATTTATTCATCCATTCATTCAACATACATTTCCCAAGCTCATACTAATTAATTAGTCACTGGGGATACAACGGACACAGAATGATCTTTATTCCCAGATTATTTGTAGGGAAGAACAAAAGTAAACAGAAAATTACAATAAGGAAAGTAAAGAATACTGTGCAGCATAGGAGGGGGAGTTTGGGGAAGACCTCTCTAACACAGCAGACATCTGAAGTGGGACCGGTTTGGAAGGGAGCTGTGCACAGTACTGATGTTTAAGAGTAATTTAATGCAGCATGAGTAAAAACCTAGAGGTAAAAAGAGCATGGCACAGCCAAAGCCTAGAGATAGAATGGTGCTAGTTGAGGCTGGAAAAGCAGGCAGGGGAAGATTAGAGGGCCTTAAAACCATGTTAAGGAGCTGGAAAAGACCTCCTAGATCTGTGGGGTTTTTGTTTGTACACACACACAAAATTGTGACGTGGTATGCTTTTTTATCTCAAACGCTGGTGCGTAAATTTTCTAATTGTAAAAAAATCCAAATACAGAGGAAGATAAATGAAAATTCTGCCACCAGCAAACATTCCCCCTTGTCTGTCCCATCTCAGTCTTCACATTTCTGCCCCTAGAAACTTTACTCTCCAACAGTAATTCTTTGAGAAATTTGCTGAGATTCTAATTTTAAAGCCACTTTATTGAAGTATGATTGACATACAAAAAGCTGTACATATTTTTTGTTTGTTTTGCGGTACGCGGGCCTCTCACTGTTGCGGCCTCTCCCGTTGCTGAGCACAGGCTCCGGACACACAGGCTCAGTGGCCATGGCTCACGGGCCCAGCCGCTCCACTGTATGTGGGATCTTCCCAGACCGGGGCACGAACCCGTGTCCCCTGCATTGGCAGGCGGACTCTCAACCACTGTGCCACCAGGGAAGCCCAAGCTGTACATATTTAACGTAAACACCTTGATGAGTTTGGAGACAAGTATACATCCATGAAACCATGACCAAAATCTATGCCATAAACTTATATATAACCTCCAAAAGTTTCCTACCCCTCTAATTTTTTGAGACTCAGTTTAAATTGTATTTCATTTCTACATAATGCTTTGTGCTATCAGCTACAAATTCTTCTGTAATTACCAATCCTGCCACATGAAGTACCTATCACTGCTTTGTAAAAAAAAAAAAAAAGTTATTTTCATGCTTCATGATCAAACTAGAGATTTAAACTCATGATTAAACTAGATTTTCCATAATAAGTTCATCCTCTTTACCCCCAAACTATTTCTTCTTGCTCTTCTCCCCATTTCTGTTAATAGTGCCATGATACTACCTAGATTACTTCCATCACTTCCGTTTCTTTTCTGATCCCTTTTACTTACTGCCTCCGTACTGGTCTTATTACAATATTGTCTTCATCACCTAATTTCTATACACCATATTCTCTGATACCTTTCACTTACCCATAGAAGCAATTTCTTGAAAGTCTTGGAAATCAGTTATCTCTATAAGCTCAGTTTTGTTCTACCTTTCTAATCTGATTTCCTGCTACTTCCCAGCACCAGCTCTCTGGTCCAACCAGTCTTATTTCCTCACTTCCCTTTTGTCTTTGCTACCTGTCAATCATCTATCATTAGTGGATATCATATGAACTTTTATGTTTGTTGCCAAAATTTTGGAGTATCAAGTTTCTTGGGAGCTGTAAGATTTGGAAGAATTTTCTACAGACTAGCTCTTGGATCCAGACATTTCAAATTTCAAATATTGTTTCTTCTACATTATTTATATATTTCTAATATTGACATAATATATAATTTGTAATATGATCTTCAGCCCTGCACTTCCATGTCAGATTAATGCTGAGTTGCATCAGGGTGGTGGGAGTTTTCCTGGGAGCCATTCCTATACCTGGAAGGCTTTCAATAACCTAGACATGGTAGTGATCATGAATCATGTACATAAGTCTACTAAATTCCAGATGTACCCCCATCTTAATTTCCCCTTGTCCAGATTCCTGAAATGCCTATTCACTACACTGTCACTTAACTGGAAGAAAATTACACTGGAAAGAGAAAGGAGTTTAACTTGATTGTGGTTAAAATATTTTAGTTTCACAAACTTAAAACCCATGAACACATGCCTCACTTAAAGAAGGGCTGATAAAGAAAAATTTAAAATGTAAGAGATAAAGATTTGTGTAGATGGACTTACCTCATTTTCTCTAGATTTTCCTTTTTGTATACTAAGGATATGATTTTAACTTACTAATTCAGTTTTTTATTACATATTATCTAAGCTTAGATATATGTGTTTACATATCATCTATGCTTAGATATATTTGTTTTCATATGCAAAAGTATATCAGAGATGATCTTCTTGCCTTTATTCTTTTTCTTACAGTATTCTTGTGTTGTCCTTTGCCTGCTGACAAGAAATATCTCCTAGACTTACCCTCTACTCTAGACTTTTCCCAGCCCTCTCCCTATGTCAGACTTACTTGCTAGCATTTAATTCCTTTAAAATCCAGCTCTCTGATGAAGAACAATTAACTTATGCAAATGTATAGATGAGTGAATGTGCTGTCTCACAGATATAATATGAAACTAGTTAACAGGTTTTGTCTGGAGATCAAATGAGAAGGATGTAGTTTTTAATCTTAAGTCTAAATCTTGATGAGAAATCACTCTATGCAAGTATTTAGTTAGGGCCTTTCCATATAAGATGTGTATATTACAAACATATTTGTGAAATTCACACATTATATCTTAAAAACTAGTACAATAAGAATATAGTTCAAGCATAATGATTGTATTTGACTGAAGTATAATCACAGCTTAATACAGGAAAACAAACACACACACTCTCCACTTATAGGTAGCAGCTCTATTAGTTGTTTACAGTTCTTATTACTAGTTGTATTGAATGTGTTTGTAGCAATTCTGTTTTCCCCAAAGTAGATATACTGTCACTTGAAACTGCTGAGTAAAGCATGGAATCTGTCTAAGCCCTTAATAGCTAGACATGTGGGAAGCTATGAAGATTTTTAGATATTTTAAATTCATTGAATTAAAAAAGCAAAATAAAATTCTCTACAGGTACTATCAAAAAACAAATGAAATTTCACATACCCTTTTGTCACATGCTACTGTCATGAATTCAAACGCTTGCCAGACTCCCTTCTTTTATGGAGAGATTAAAAGAATGTACTTCTTTGGGAAAATCCAATGATCTAGATATATAGTTCTTAATATAGTAGGATAACCTAGAAGAAATGGATAAACTAGAAACTGACCAATACTGAATCATGAAGAAATAGAAAGTCTCAACAGACCTGTAACTAATAAAGAGATTTAATCAGTAATCAAAAATCTCTCAAAGAAAAGCCCACTTCTCTTTTTGAATTTCACATTAATTTATCTTGGTTGTCTTGACAACAAATTCTCATCAATGATAAGGAAATTTGACCTAAAGCACTAAATCACTGAATTTTAGAGTGAAAAAACACCTAAAGATTATCCATCCCAGTAGCCATCACTTTAGTCTGCATCAGAATCACTTGGAGGGTTTGTTACAACCATTCTCAGTTTCTAATTCAGTAGGTCTGGGGTGGAGTCTGAGAATTTGTTTTTAAACAAGCCGCAGGTGATAATAGTACAAATGCAATTTTGCACGCTGGGATGGAAAAAACAACATTCTTTCCTCCTGTATAGGGAAAAAGCCAGTCCTTCCTCCTTCCGTGTTTCTCCTGTGCGTTTCCTTTACTTTCACACGACTACCACACTCACAACACTTCTGACACCAGATGAGTGGAGGTTTTCTCCACAAACAAGCAAGTCTCTGAGACACCAGCTGGGTGTTCCACAATTTAACTCAATTCGGACACTATCTACATGGAGATAGTGTCAGATCACACAGAGTAAGTTCTCAGTCCAGTGAGTGTCCCCTCCCCCTCTTTCAACTGCCAATCCCAAGTCACCTGTTCTTCTGACCTGAGGTTTCCACAACCTCCTCCTCGGGTTCAATTAATTTGCTACAGCAGCTCACAGAACTCAAAAAAACTGTTTACTTACTGCTTAGCAGTTTCCAAAGAAAGGATATAGCTGAACATCTGATGGAAGAGATGCCTAGGGCAAGGAGTGTAGGATGGGACGTGGAGCTTCCATGCCTTCTCCAAGAGCTCTCTCCCACAGCTCTGCCTGCTCAACCCGGAAGCTCTCCAAACCCGCGCCTTTTGGGTTTTTAATGGAGGTTTCCTTACACAGGTGTGATTAATTAAACCATTGCCCATTGGTGATTGAACTCAATCTCCTGCTTCTTTCTTCGCCCCAGAAGTAGAGGGGTGGGGCTGAAAGTGCTAGCCCTCTAGTCTCCTGGTTGGTTCCCCTGGCAAGAAGCCCCTATCCTTAGGTGAGGCCTCCAAATCACCTCATTAACAAAATGAAAGACACCTGTGTTGCTCTTGTCAGGAAATTCCAAGGATTTTAGAGCACTGTGCCAGAAACAGGAATAAAGACCAAATAGATATTTATCATAAATCCTAACATCATACATACATAATATGGTTAATCACAATCCTGGTTAAATTTAATTCTACCTACTTTATTCCTGTATCTGTGTAGCTGAATATGGCTGGAGAATATATAACCAGACTAAAAGGTCTCATTTTGAAATAAATCATCATTAACCTCAAGTGGGTTCCTGTGCTGCTGGGTAGTCCTCTGTCCACCCTCTTGAACAATAATTACATATTTTCTCCACTCTCCTCAGAGCTCCCATACCTCCTCCACTGTTTTCAATCTCAGCTAATGACCACGTGTCCTCTTTCACTGAGAAAACTGACACGATCAGATAAGAACTTCAGCAGCTACCACCATCATGTCTACCAACCTGTCTGTCTGTACCTCCATGGTCTCTACCTTTTCTCCTGTTGTGACTAAACTGTGTAAGCTCCTGACTTGGTGAATGTCTCCAGTTGTACACTAGATTCTACTCCCTTTCACCTACACAAGAAAGTCAATCCAGCAATTTTTCCTGTTTCCTTTATATAATTATAATAAATATTCATCTTTTTACTAGATGATCATACAAACATGCTGTTATTTCTCCCATAAAAGAGAAAAACCCTCCTTGAATCTATTCTCCTACAATGCCCCATTTCACTTTTTTCTTTAGTGCAAAATTCCTTGAAATAGTTATGTTATATTCACTATTTCCAGTTTTATTCTCCCATTCTCTCTTGAGTGCATTCTAAGCAAACTTTCTCCCACACCAATCAACAAAAAGCTCTGTATAGGTCATCACTGACCTCACTGCTAAATCCAATGGTCAATTCTCAAGTCACATCTTACCTGACACATCAGCAACATATTGCAGTTTACCATTTTCCCTACCTTATAACATTGCACTTTTTGCTTAGATTCCAGGATACTTTATTTACCTAGTTGTCTTCCACCTTTTTAGCCATTCTTTTTCAGTCCCCTTTGCTCGCTCCTCTACATTTCACTGGACTTAAAACACTGGCATGCTCATAGACAGACTCCTTGAACCTTTTCTGTTTTCTATTTATATTCAAGCCCTACATGAAATCAGCCAGCCTCATTACCTTAAATGCCTTTTGTGATCTAATGGGTCATATATTTATAGTCTGGCCTATCCCCAAATTCCTGACATAGGTATCCAGTTATAAGTATATGACATACACTTGGATGTCTAATAAGTATCTCAAACCTATGTCCCAAACTGAGTTCCTAATATTCCTTTCCTTTCTCCACAGTCTTTCCCATATCTATTAATGGCAATTCCATCCTTCCAGTTTCTCAGGTCAAAAGCATTAGAATCAATCTTGACCACTGTATCTCTTTCACACTCTAACTCCAACTCATTGGCATATTCTGTTGGCTTGACCTTTGTAATATACTCAGATTCTGACCATTTCTCACCCTTTATACTATTACCACATGGTTTGAGCAAGCCTCTATCCATTTATCACCTGAATTATTGTACTAACCTTTTAACTGCTCTACTTTCTTCCAACCTTGACTCCCTTTAGGATATACCCAGCATGAAGAGTGAGCCTGTTAAATGGAAATTATATTATATTACTCTATTCTCAAAATCTTCCCATCTCATACCAAGTAAAAGTCTAAGTCTTCAACAAGAACCTACATGACTTAGCTCCGTATTATCTCTGATCTCATCTCCTATAAGTCTGCCTGTAACTGCTCTAGAAGGTCAAGATCTGTGAATAGTTTGAGATTTTACTTTACTTGCAAGCTAATAAATTTAAGTTGCCAGTTTCATGGATGCTGATAGAAGATATGAGACTCTTGGATCAGAGATAAGGGATAATCACAGTAGCCAGAATATTTTATGCTGGTTTCCTGAGCCTTAATTCCACTGTACAATGCAAAGAAGCCTCCTCTTCTGTATAAATCTGCTCAGGCTGCCTTAACAATATACCACAAACTGGGTGACTTCAACAACAGAATTTTATTTTCTCACACTTCTGGAGACTGGAAGTCTCAAATCAACATACCAGCAGTGTTGGTATCTGGTGAGAGCTCTCTCCCTGAGTTGCAGACAGCTGCCTTCTCACTGTGTACTCATGTGACCTTTCCTGTGGGGGGGAGAGAGAGGGGGAGAGAGAGAAAGAAAGAGCTAGGTCTCTGGGTGTCTCTTCTTATAAGGACACCAATTCTATCAGATCAGGGCCCTACACTTATGACCTCCTTTAACCTTAAATATTCCCATAGAGGGCCCATCTCCAACTATCAATATATTCACACTGGGGAAGGGGAGGAGGGCTTTAATGTATGAATTTGGGGAGGGGAAATGAACAAACATTAGTCCTTAACATCTTCTACTCTATTTAAAATTTAATCACACCCTTTTCCAAGAATTTCTATCCCCTTTTCTGCTTTATTTTTTCCTTAGTACTTATTGCTATCTAATCTCATATATATACTTATCGTATATATTGTCTGTCTCTATCATAGAAAGTAAGTTCTGTGAAGGTAGGGATTTTTATCTGTTTTATTCACTATTTTATTCCCCTGTGCCTAAAACAGGGCCTAGAACACATAGTAAACCCTCAATAAGTATTTGTTGATTGAATGAATTAAGATTTTAGTGGGGAAGACTAGTAATTTGGAAAGCTGGAGTAAGGTACACTTCTAGCCAGTAAGACCTCTTTTAGGAGGAAAATCCTCATTAATTGTCTGGTGAATTATTTACTGTAGAGTGAATTGTTAATATCTTATTATAGAAGTCCTTCAATTTAAGCTTCCTTTGTAATGTGTATTTCTGAAATAGTATAGGCTATACTTTGGACTTAGTGAGCTTTTTTTAAAAAATCATGTTATATCATCTAAACATGTTATTTTTAATTTTAAATACTTTATAAAGTACTTTCTAAATGGAATGTATTTTTATAACACCCTTCTTAAGTCTCTGGTACATGTACACTCCTAAGATATATCAGCCTGGGATAACTTCCTTACTCTCTGTACATGATGTCAAAGGAGAAAGGAAAGAAAAGGCTGCTAGGGCGCTGCTTAGGGGAGAATCTGGAAATGTCCAAAGGTCAGTCTACCCCAAGTTACTTCCTAAGCTTCATAGTATCTTGCCTCTGGTACTGGTAAAAATCACCCATAGGTAATAATCTGGCATGGATATTCAAGCTTGGAGATACCAGGTGAGTAAACCATTTTTCTGTATAAAGGTGCATAAGCCTGCCTAAACACCAAAGCTAGTTTGGATTTTTTTTAATACAATCAAAATTGCTAGCATGAACTCTAGATATTTAAATTTCATGAAATATTCTGAGTGTTCATTTTCAGAAAAAGAAAAATAGCATTTTCTAGTGAATGAGTCTATAAAATAAAGAAGTGGAATCAGTTGGCATCTTTCAGCTGGTTATTCAATAAATTAAAATTATAAATTTTCTAAAATTTGCTCTTTAAAAAAGTATTTTAATGAATACTATATAGTATAGTGAAAGGATACTGGATTAGGAATTAGGAAACCTGAGTTCTAGTCCAGGCTCAGCCACTAACTTGTTATGTGACCTGGCCCAAGTCTCATCATCTTTCTGGGTCTCTGTTTTGAGGATTTGACAAGTTGATGTCTTAGACTCCTTTTAGACCTTACCTTTTATGATTCCAAGTTACTGCAACTGACGAACTCACAAATCTACTGATTTATGTATAATACTGCAATATTATGACACTATGGATATGAATTATCATAATATAAAAGATTTATCACCCATAGATGAATAGCAGCTGTTTTAGAAAGAATTTCATGTGCCAGTGATATGAAATTGTTTTTATAGGTACATTCCTCTCATTGAAAGGAGCTGTCCTAACATTCTCCTGTATGGACCGAACTGGCAGATTAATGCAACCACCATATGAAGTCTGGAGGGATCCAAACAACATAGATGAAAATGAGAAATCTTGGAGAAGAAAGCTGGTCATGAACTGCCCCTCTCCATCCCAAGAAATAGGAGATCATCAGTATACAATAATCTGCTCAGAAAAACAAGCCAAAGTCTTCTCACTGCCTTCTCAGACTTGCCTCTACGTTCATAACATCACTGAGACATCTTTTATACTGCAAGCAGATGTGGTGATCATGTGTAACAGTGCCTGCTTGGCATGCTTTTGTGCCAATGGGCATATCATGATAATGAGGTACTTGCCTTCTTTATAAATTATCTGGTAATCATAACAGTGCAAACAAGGTACAATTATGAAAAGTATATGTGTAATGTGCAAGATGTTATCAAGAGGCAAACAGATCATTGTTTCATTATGTTTGTGAATGTTTTATTGCTCAAAACTTTGAGGAGACTTTGAGTTTTTATTTGTTTTTGTTTGTTTTTTGTTTGTTTTTTGTTTTTGCCAAAAATGCTTTGCATTGTGAATGAAATATGTTAATTGACATCAAGGAATCTAAGGAAAGAGTGATTCTCCAGTCATTCACACATTCATTCAACATTTATTGAGCACATGTTATCTCCCAGATGCTATGCTAGGCACAGTATATATGAAGATGAATAAACTACAAGGAAAAGAAATGAAATGTTACCTTTACTATGTTTCATAGTACACACAAGAATTTTCCGTACAGAATTAAATTTTATCCTCATAACTTCTCTAGGACATAGGAAAATAAAGTGTTATTTGCATCCTCCATTTTACATATGTTAACAAATTTGCCTGAGGCTGCAAGTCTAGGAAAAAGTGAGATCAACACTGAACAGTATACTAAAAGTCATCACTTTTTTTAACCTGCTCTAGCTATGCATTAAGAAATATACACAGAGGGAGAGCTTGGGTGGGCTTTTGAACTGAAGTTGTAACTATATTGAAGGCTAGGTGGAAACAGATGTGAGGGATAATTGAGGGAAATTTGCTGAATGTAAAACCAATTGGTTGTGAAAGGTAATGGTGGTCTTTAAATCTCAGGGTTAGAAGAGAACTTAAAGGTTAAAAAGTTTTATCATGAACTTGGATAATAGTGAGGTCATTAGCAGATAAGAAAGTCAGAATTTAGAAAGACTGATAATGAGAAGTTTGGGAATGAATTGAGAATGAATGCTTGGAGTGTGAGGTGCTTATATGCCAGCCTGCAGAAGTTTAGCCAGCAATTTAAGGTCTGGACTCTTAAAAAAATAGGGGTGGAAGATACAGCTCTGGAAATCATTTACGTAAATGCATTAGTGAAAGTTGTAGCAGTGAATGAAATCATCAAAGAAGACAGTATAAGAGGAGAAATAGACTGGTCTTAGGACAAAAATCGGGGGGGGAGGGGTACATATGTCTACATTTATTAAGTGGAGAAAAAAGAAACTCCAGCAAAGGAGATTGAGAAGTCATGAGAAAGCTAGGAAAAGGATCAGAGTAGCAGAACTTCATGAAATGAAAACGACAGCAGAGTATCAAAACAAAGGATAGAAGACTACCAAAACGATGGTCAAGAGGTAGTCAGAGCAGAAAGGTCAAAGAGTTTGGGTACAAGAAAAAACCCTAGATCTGGCACCTAGATATTAGTGATCTTTAAGAAAGCAAATCTTAGGAGCACGGTGGAGGTAAGACTAAATTTCAAGGGGGCAAGAAGAGGCAGTGGCATAGATCAGGGGTTGACAGACTACAGCCCCAGGCCATATCTACCCTGCTCTCCCTCTGATCTGATATTGTACAGCTTGCAAGCTAAGAATGGTTTTTACATTTTCAAATTGTTGAAAAAAATCAGAGAAGAATATTTCATGATATGTGAAAAGTATATGAAATTCAAATTTTCAATGGCCATAAACAAAGGTTCGGGGAACACAACCACACCCATTTGCTCCTTTCTGCCCGGAGGGGCTTGTGCACAATTGGGCAGAGTAGAGTAGTTGCACCGGAGGCCTAAAATATTTACTATCTGGCTCTTTAAAAAAAAGTTTGCCAACCCCTGAGACAGTATTCTTCGGGGAAATTTTGGTAAAAAAGAGATGAGAGACAGGAAAGTAGTTCGAGAGCAAAACTGGTGTTTGAGAGTATTTTTATTGTTATATTTTCTTTAATAGGGGAAACATGAGTAGATTTGTAAGCCAAGAAGTAGTTAATGAAGGTGAAAGTTTTGAAAACATAAAAACAATCATTTATGGCCTGCTCATTCTCTTACATATTTCTTACTCTTTCTTTCTCAAGCTCTTCTTAGAGATTTCTGAAGAAGGCCATTCCAGTCTTGTTTGAAAATAACGACTTAACTCCTAGACATGCCTTAGTTTAGAAGGAAAAAAAAATGTGTGTATACTCCCCTGAGCTCACGTTTAGTCACTCAAAAATGGTATTTTGCAATTGAGTTTTTAGCTTGATAGTGACTACTTACCCTGTTTTTGCAAAATTTTAGTATGTCTTCTTTTCTTAAATGGTACATCTGAAAATTAATTTCTACTTAAATGAATACATGCTACATCTACATTTATGAGAATTTCTTGAGAAATGAAAAGCAAGAGTTTAAAAAGCAACAGGAGTCATAGCAATAGGAAAGATAAAATGATCTCTCTGTCTCTGCCCTTTGTAAAAGCTGTTTTACATGATAATGACTACTTTAATGTTATGTCCTAGTGGAAACTCTTTATGTGTTCATGAGGATCTCAAAAATATTTGAAAAGGAAGTGATTTTGACATGATTTTAGTAATGTGTAAGGTGTGGCTAGGAAACATATGGCTTGAGTAACTGGAGTCTACAAATTGGCATGCTCCTGACCTTGCTAAGCATATTCCCAGATCTTTCCAGACCCTATCAGAACTTAACTACAGAACTTTCCTGGCAGTCCAGTGGTTAGGACTCTGTACTTCCAATGCATAACTTTACACTGAGCCCAATCTCAAGTCCTAGTTTTCAGATAGTTGCTAGGTAGGTATGATTGCTTATGTGCCAATGTACCCAGACCTAGAAAAGAGTAGAGAGAGATGCAAGAGGCTTATCTATGTATAAAGTTCTCAAACTGGGCTGAAAGAGCCATTTTTAGTGGGAACCATCTTTAGTTACCTGACACTATTTCCTTATAAAAATGTCCTTGCACAGAAAAAAAACTGTTTTTTTCATCTTTAAGAGTACTTGTTTCCTAGCCCTTAGCAATTGACTTACTCTTTCCTTTTCCTACCAAAAGGGATTACACCTGTTATATTTTGTTGGCTTACTTTTATTATGCTACATAGACAACACAACTTATCAGGAAAGACCATAGGAACCTCTTTCCCACCACAACCCATTAATCTAAATGAATGGAAGTCTGTTTAACAGGGTTTGTTTTAGACTCATATCCTAAGGATCTTTGTTACTTCAAACGCCATCACATGTATTTTTAATATACTTTTTTCATACTAAATATTTGAAATTCAGTATATAATTTACACTTACAGAGTATCTCAAATCACACAAGCCATATATCAACTGCTCAATAGCCACATGTGGCTAGTGGCTACCATACTGGACAGCACAGCGCTAGGACCTCATGAAAAACTTATTCCTATAGCACAGATTTCAGGTCCCATTTTATATGTAAGATTCTAGGGCTTAAGTTGTAATTACAAACTACTTTGATAAGAGAAATAAGTACTTTTTTTTTCAACGTGCTGGTTTTATGATCTGGGTTAATTTAAAATCATTGTGCACACTACAATCAGTAGAATAATTTCAAAGCTTGAGATTTAACTACAAGTTAAATTTTATTTTACAAGTTTATTTTTCTCCTTTTGGCATTAGAGATGTGCTTTAAAAGCATTGAGATTGGTTTTCTTTAGTAGTTTGTAAATCTGGCTCTAGTGACAGTATCCAAAAGTACATTTTTATAAATATGTAAGCAAAATCATTTGACTACAACATTAGGATAAGCATAGAGCCAATCAGTAAGACACTTGAGATGTGGTATTAGCTTGGATGTGCAAATTCTGATCTATTATTTGTAACTAATCTGTTACAGCCCCCAGCCATGTTTGTTTATTAATCATGTCTTCAGTGCAGGTGCCCTAAGTCATAGGTGATTTTCACTTTCTGTGTATAGAGGAAGTAAAGGAATGGGGAGCAAAGCCACTCCATTCCCAGGCACAGTGAACTAGACCCACTTCATCAGTGTATAGCCTCCTCAGACCCAGGAGTTCTGCCTTAAAAAGAGACAATAGACCAAGTATGCAGGCAGCCACTTTCTAGCTGTGGTGTTTCTGCCATAATCAAAGATTATAACTGTACTGTAGGAACCTGTGAAATGCTCCAGAAAGCATTTTGAAATTGCTGGCCACTGCATTTAATCCATCCTTCAAGGACATTTGCTAAGTATCTGTGTGGATTAAGATAGAAGAACTGTGCCCATAATTTTTTGTGAATATGATTTTATGTGAAAGTCTAGTTTACTACCATTGAGAACTCAAGAGGATAAAGAAACAACCGTAAAATAGTGATATAAAAAGTATTGTTTTATGTAAGGATCTGCACATTTTATACGAAAAAATTAAAAGCTTCTAACAACTTGAATATGAAATGTGGATTTGTTTTTTTCCATTCAGCCTACCTAGTCTTCGCCCAATGTTGGATGTTAATTATTTGCCACTGACAGACATGAGGATAGCACGGACGTTTTGTTTTACCAATGAAGGACAGGCATTATACCTTGTCTCTCCTACTGAAATTCAGCGGTTAACATACAGCCAAGAGATGTGTGATAATCTACAGGTAGGTCAGGCACATTTATGAATAAACATCGGACACAGTTGTAAAAAGAGAAAAAATTAGAAAGATGTCTAAAAGCTAAAATATTATTGAGGCAGACAATAAATATGCCTGCCCTAGAACATGTTTTGAATATATGTTCATCATGGTGATGCTACCAAGTTCTAGTATGGTTCCAGATATACACAGAAAAAAATAAGAAAAAACGGGATGTGTGAAGAATGTGGAGATCATACATATCAATGGTGGTTTTGTGTGTTTTATTGTTTGTTTTGCCTATGGAGAATCCTCTGAAAGATTATAAAAATCTTCCTCCAGGGTGGGGAATATGTATGTGCAAACAAAAATTTTGCATACAATTCAGGGAGTTAATGAACTCTTTTTAAAGAAATCTTAATTGTGATTAAGAGCCATACAAAATAAATACATATTTTGAATGTATTTATTGTATGTAGGTTAGAATTGGGCATTTGTCTTTGATCATAGCGGTAAGCAGAACCTAGAAACAAAATAAATATAAAAGCCTATCTAACCTTGGATAAGTAAATGTGGTCACAAAATGTTAAAAGGCATCTTGGGGATTTAATTGGTTTCTCCTCCTTATTTTAGAAATAAGAAAACTGAAACCCACTCATTACAATACAGAGGTTCAGAGTATAAGCTCTGAACTATTTAAGTTGCATTTTGCTCACTTATGTAACTTTGGCCATTTTACTTAATCTACTACCTTGAAGTACTGCTGTGAGAATTAAGAAAGAATTCATATAAAGCACTGAGCACAGTGTCTGGAACATAATAAGCTTTAAAAATAAATAATAATAAATGTTATTCAACAAATACTTAGAGTTTTTTATATGCCTGGTACTTGGCTGGGCTCTAGGAACACAATCATAAACAAGATACAAGTCCCTACCTGTTAGTGTGGAAGAAGAGATAAGTAAACAGACAACCACAATACTCTGGAAAATGCTGTTATATGGCTGTGCCAGTGCTGGGGAGACATGTGAGAGGGGCACCTGGGTTGATGGAACAAAAGGGAAGGGGTAGTTAGAAAAAGGTTGTGAAGGATGAATAGGAGTTATCCATAGGAATGGATGGCTGGAGATGGAAAAGGTAATAATATTCTTGACAAAGCAGAGGCATGCGACAGCCCCAAGGTTCAGGCAACTTCCAACAAAGTGCTGAGTTGGGAAGTGGAGAGAGTGAAGGGGTGATGCTGGAGAGTTAGTCAAGAACAGAGCTTGGAAGACCTTGTAAGCTCCTTAAGGAATCGGGCATTTATCCCCAGGGCACGTCATTGAAAAGGTTTAACAAATTTGTTTATTCAAGCTAATATTCTGGTTGCAGTATGGCAATTAGTTTTGAGGAATTAAGACTAAAAGTAGGGAGAAAAATTTGGAGGCTTTTTAAAATAAGGCCAAAAATAATAGTGGTTTGAAATAAGGCAGCCAACAGTGAGGAGAGAGAAAAGTTAGCAGATTCAATGGCTATAAAGTGTAATCAGTCAGATTGGAGGGTTATTAGATGTAGGAGTGAAGGAAAGGTAGGAATTAATAATTATTCCTGTATTTCTGGGTTGGGGAACTAAGTAGATGGTGCAGCCATTTCCAAAGAGAAGGGATTCAGAGGAAGAGCACAGGTCTGGGGAGTAGAGGTGAAAGGGGATGATGACGAGTCATGCTGCAAGTTCACAGACAAACTGATATTAGGTCAGAGGTCTGACTTTGGGTTGAAGTTCCTTCCTCCAAACCAATGGTTCTCAAATTTTGGTCTGCTTTAGAAAGACCAAAGCAAGTTAAAACTTTTTAGGGCAAGTTAAAAAGTTAGAGCAAGTTAAAAATACAGATAACCAGAACACATCTATGCAAATTTTGATTTAGCACGTGTGGAATAAAGCCTGTGCATCTGTGTTTCTAACAAGATATCTCCCCAGTCATTCTAAATCACATCAAATATTAAGAACAATTTTACCTCATCATGCAGTAGCTGCCTACTTTGACTAATTTAAATTATCTTGAGCTATTTCATTATTTTGTATGCGATATAAAAATAAATCCAGCCTTTCTCTACACACCACCAAAGGCTTCCCATTTCATACGGCAGTCCATGCTTGGTTCCAGAAAGGGAACTAGGACAGGAAAGACGCTATGGTAATTGAAAAAGAATCAGAAGTCTAGATTGGCAGTCACTGATCAAGTGTAAATTAATTCTAGGGTGAATATTCGCTTCCCATGCTTTCTAATTGTAGAAGGAAGAAACGAAGAGGGCAGAAAAGTGAAAATTTTAGGATGTCAGTTCTTGGAGAAGGGAAGGGAAAGGAAGGAGGTGGAGAAAGAAAGGCCAGAGAGAACTGGGAGCAAAGCAAAAATCACCAGGAAAATATATGGAGAACAGACTGCCTTTTCATGACATGCTCTAACCTGACACCATGTTCTTTTGATCTGCTATTTTACTCTTAGTCAGTCTAATGCTACTTTCTTTTGATCTGATATAGGACATGCTAGGAGATTTGTTTACTCCCATGGAGACACCAGAAGCTCAAAACAGAGGCTTTCTCAAAGGACTGTTTGGTGGAAGTGGACAAACATTTGACAGAGAAGAGCTCTGTAAGTAACAGAAGACCTGTTTCTAGACTAGCGTTTTGCTTCTATACCATGAAAACTATTTGTTTACCAAACATGAATAAAATTGGTCACTTTATATTAGATGCAGTTCTAGTAGTACATGCAATTCATAGTACATGCAATTCATACAAAAAATGAGTAAGCTAATAAATGTGTCATTTGCAGGTAGATCATACCTGCAAGGCAGGGTGAAGACATTTGGTTACTAAAATCTGAAAAAATGTTTTTGAATCTGCCTGCCTTTACTTCTAGGAAACAGATTCTTTATTCAGAATTCAAGGCTTACCAATGGTACAGAATAAATTACTTTAAAAAAATCTACCTGTGAAACTCTGATGAACAATAATCAAAATGCAGTAGAAAGATACTAGGGAACATTTTCAGAGAAAAATTAATACATTTTCCAGAATATCTCACCCACCGTTTGGTCTTACAGATCAAAACTCCTTTTTCCTTGAATTTTTAACTATGCAAAAGATCTAGGTGCCTCCATACAATGGAATAGTATTCAGCCATAAAAGGTAATGACGTTTGATACACACTACAACATAGATGAACCTTGAAAACATCATGCTAAGTTAAAGAAGGAAGACAAAAACGGCCACATATTGTATGATTCCTTTTATACAAAATGTTCTGAATAGACAAATCCATAGAGACAGAAAGTAAATTAATAGTTGCCAGGGACTGAGGCAAGGAGGGACTAGAAAGGGACTGCTAATGGGTAGAGTTTTCTTTTGGGGGGGATGAAAATGTTCTAAAATTAGATAGTGGTGATAGTTGCACAAATCTGTGAATATGCTAAAAACCACTAAATTGTACACTTAAAAAAGATGAGTTTTGGGAATCCCATGGCAGTCCAGTGGTTAGGACTTGGACCTTTTACTGCCGGGGCCAGGAGTTCGATCCCTGTTCTGGGAACCAAGATCCCGCAAGCTGTGCAGCATGGCCAAAAATTTTTTTTAAAGGTGTGGGGGGGAGGTGAATTTTATGATATGTGAATTTTATCTCAATAAGCCTCTATTTTTTAAAAAATTGATCTAGATTCCATTCCTAATGTTATATCCTTGGGAATTCTCACTAAAGTTTTACTAAGATAGCTGTTTTTCAATATTTAAAAGTTACTTCATTAAAATTAAGTGAAACTGTGCTTTGTAAATGATGGGGAAATTTTTAGTCTTTTATAACGTAATAAAGTTCCTACAAATGTTTATTAATGCTCATCATGCATATACCCCATTCTCTAGTATTTACATACACACACACACACACACACACACACACACACACACACAGATTTTTGAAAAACAACAACTGAGGCCTACAAAGACTGACAGAAAGATGAATACAGAAGATTGGAATGCCAACTTGGGCAGAAATTTAAATAAATGATCAAGCCTGAGATTGGAACAGACACTAATGTGGGTTAAATATGAGGTCACAATAAAATTGTGAGCATCCCAATTCAGCAATGTCAAGAAATGCAATTATGCTGTATTGTATGGAACACCTCCACACACACACACACACACACACACACACACACACAAAATAAGGCATATGGTACCAAAATCTCTCTCAGTCTCTTTCGTAGGCATTTTTCTTGGGTAAATGCTAACATCTGCAAATACAGATCTATGATAGGAACAAATATGTCTCTTCATGTGAATTATGACAGTAGAATTCAACGTAAGTACTTTGGTGATAAACTTGACTATAATTACTTGAATTACTGACAGAATGTTTTAAATTGCTATGGCTTGAACTCCCAGTTGGGGAAGCTGCAGCAGGAAAAGCATCACGCAGCCTCGCACAGCACATTCCTGGACCAGGTGGTATAGAAGGGATGAAAGGTGCTGCCGGAGGGGTGATGGGAGAGCTGACTCGTGCACGGATCGCACTTGACGAGAGAGGACAGAGGCTAGGAGAGCTGGAAGAGAAAACTGCAGGCTTGATGACCAGTGCAGAAGCATTTTCCAAGCATGCACATGAGGTAAACTGCCTAAGTAAATAAAGGCATCTTCATACAGTAATAACTTTAAACGTTTAGGTCCTGCAAAAGAAAGCCTAAACAGAGATGCCACTGAAAGTAATCCTGTGTGAAAGCCAAGGTAACTGGGATCTCATTATAAGTATTATAACTCTCCTCATATTGGGGAGAAAAAAGTGTTTTTTCAATACTATATTGATACTTCTTTACCTTAGAGGATGACTTAAAAGAAAATTATCCACTGCTTCTGGTACACTGGGTCTATATTGTGTATCAGCTGCTAAAAAGGTACTTAGTTTGATTACATGATCTCCCCCAACAAGGTGTGAGGGGGCAGTAGAGGCTGGGATCCACACACCCCTTTTTGTCTCAATCATTAAAAATCATTTCCTGTCAGGCAAATCTTTAGAGCTTGATTGGTTTTTAAAAAAATGTTTCTATATGCACTTTATTTCAAAAAATAAAGGAAGTCTTATAAGTTTTGAGATTTTGATATGCATGATTAGCTCAGTATGAGCTTGCTTTGATTAGCACTTTTAAATAATTTTTTAACATCTTATGGTGACTTTTTTCTTTGCAGTTAATGCTGAAATATAAGGATAAGAAATGGTACCAATTCTAAACTTCTAAAGAAGCTATGACTGCTTTGAGAAACCATTATTCAGGGAAACCAAATTTATTCCCAGCATCACTATTCAACTGCTAGAAGACAGTTTCTTCCACAAAATGTTCCATTACAGTCCATCTGAAGCTATCATAAGGGAGACTTATCAGAGACACTGTACAACCCAAAGGCTGGAACCCTGGTTAAAACCCCAAGATATGGCTGAATTTGCCTCTTCCCATGTGGAATGGAGCTATTATCTTGGCATGTCGTTTGCTAAGGATTTACATTTAGGAACTACGGGGAGTAATGATTTGAAAAAATCCTGTACAAACAAAAAGCATTAATGCACTTAATGAAAAAAATTTTTGCATGATAAATTAACATCTTAAGAGGAAAAGAAAAAAAAGCATGTTGTGACAGAAGAAAAAAAGATTTATGGTAAACTATTTTTATAAATTGGACCATAGCTGACAATTTAAAAAAATCTGTGTTAGAAGATATCAGTGCATTTCAAGTACATTTGCAATACCCAACTGAAAAAACAAACAAAACCAGAGTTTTCTTTTCATCTATAACTTTCATTATACTAGGACATTATTGAATTCTTATGGCAAGAGTCTGATTAACGTTCTTCTCTCTCCATAATATTTTACATTATTCACAGTTCTTGGTCATAATCAAATATTACCAGTACAGTAAATTATTCCTAACACAATTATATCCATTTGTATCACCTTCAGAACAAGTTGCTATTTTTAGTCACAAACCGTGCAGGGTTGGGTCACCTGGAAGCATTTTTTCAGCCTGGCTTATACTCTGCAGGGGAGTTGACAATAGGTTTGGGGAAACTAGACTTACAGGAACAATGCAGTTAGCTTTGAGAACTGATTTCACACATTCTGGTTTCAGTTTCTAAAGTGATATATTTTTAATGCTCCATTTGTATCCTTGTCTGCCAATTACACAGTATATTACTGTTCAATCCCAGTGGGGTCTTCAATTCAAAGGTGCTCTTGCAGCCTGACACTCAGACCAAACTGGTCATTCTCTTTAGTCTGATTCAGTAAAACCTCAGTTAATGTTTTACGAAAGGGATTCTGATATTTCTGATTAACAAGGGCTTTCATCAGAAATTACTTTTTGGGCTTCCCTGGTGGCGCAGTGGTTGAGAGTCTGCCTGTCGATGCAGGGGACACGGGTTTGTACCCTGGTCTGGCAAGATCCCACATGCCGCGGAGCGGCTGGGCCCGTGAGCCATGGCCGTTGAGCCTGCGCGTCCGGAGCCTGTGCTCCGCAACAGGAGAGGCCGCAGCAGTGAGAGGTCCGCGTACCGCAAAAAAAAAAAAAAAAAAAAAAAAAAAAAAAAAAAAAATATATATATATATATATATATATATATATATATATATGATTCTGAAGTCTTAGGAAATGAACATATGCAGATTCTGGGACCCATCCTATATGTATGTTGTTCTTTAAAAAAGAAACTTTTTTAAGAAAATTAATGGGTTCGGCTCATTGAATTTTGACTAATCAAGGTCTTATCAGACTCACATTGTGTTTCTTAAGAATTCACCATTTTCCTGAAGTCCAGGTTATTTGAGTAGCCAAAAATAGTATCTCTGCTTGTTTTTTTAGTTTTTAAACTTTTAGTGAATTTGTTTAAAGTGGCACTTCCTTCAAATGTTCTCAGTAATTTTGAGAAGAACAAATTAATCTTTGAGAAGAGTAATTTTGAAAAGAGATGGGGGAAAGAGTCAGAAAATGTATGCCAGGATAGCATTCCTCAGAATCCTTGAATTCTCCTGATTTCTCAAAAAAGTCTCTCTAGGAATCTCTCCAGACTCCTGTGAACAGCCTTAGGGTAACAGAACCTGACTTGGAAATACAAACATGATACATAAAATTATATAGTAAAAATACTGAAGAAACTTGAGACCAGAATTTGGAAAACACTGGTAGCCAAATTGCAGTGCACTCTTTGTACCATCAGTTTCGAGGACCCAGTTTTCTGATTTTCTGAACAAATACTTTATCATTTCTATACTTAAAAAAAACTAAAAGAGTAAAATATTGGTTTATTTTAGAAACAATGAAATAAAGTCCAAAGTGGCATTAAATTCAATGACTATCTCTAAAGCCCCAATAGGATGTGACTTAACTTGTTCTATATCAGGGTTTCTCAACAATGGCACCGTTAACAGGAAATTCTTTGTTATGTAGCACTGTCCTTTGCACTGCAGATGTTTAGCAGCACCCCTTGCCTCTCTCCACTAAATGCCAGTAGCAACCCCCACTCCCACCCGCCCCAAAATGACCATCAAAAATGTCTCCAGCCATTGACAAAATTACCCCCAGTTGAGAGCCACTGTTCTACATCATTTGGAGACAGATTAAGTGTGACTATGTAATATGTCTTGTATAAAATTAAACATCATTAGTACACAGTAACAAATTATTATACCCCAAATTACATGTGTGGTTCGTATGCAATAAAATACTATTTTGGGGAAAGTATTACATGAAAGAAAATACATGAATCACTGAAAGATAACAATTACAGAATATTTTAAAGCATACAGAAAAAATACCAGAAAGGACTAAATAGCATTTCACAGAACTGCTTAAAACAGGCTTTAATGAATAGATCAAAAGTTTATAATTGGCACATCAATTGGAAGTAAGGTGCTTCTGAAATGCTTGAAAAGAATAGGTTCTTTTAATCTTTCAATATTGTTTTTATAAACCCTTTCTTAATATAAGGGTAACTTCATCCCACAAACTCTTGATTAGTGGAATACAAATTAATGAGGTTTTACTGTATCAAAATTATTTTTCTAATTCAAAGAGATAGCAATAACAAGAATCTAATATGGACATGATTTTTCTCTTTGAACATTTCTGTTCTGTTGCACTGACCTTAGCATGCACACACACACACACACACACACACACACACACACACACATACACACACGTGCGCGCGCGCATCCCCCCCCACTATCTTACCATCATCATCATCTTTGGAAAATGAGTACTGTTGATCCATGTAATACTTTACATCTCTCTTCTCTACTATTTAAATGTCTTGCCTCTATCTTGGAACATAAGAAAAATACTCCTAGTAACTTGAACAATGATAGAGAAAATGACTCTGAGCCTTAGTTGTCATCAAAATTACATTTTGTCTGCTTAAGGTGACATCAGAAAATAAGGCTTGCAAACCACAGTCTCTCTACAAGTTGACTATATATATCTCATTATGACTCCCTGAAGAGATTACCCCTTCTTAGTGTCCCAGGAGAAAATGGGCCTTTAGCATTATAATTCATCATGAAGCTAGAGGTATTTTTTTTTCCTGGTTCTAATATGCGAGCAATAATTCCTACCAAGAAATCATCCATTAACCTTGGAGTTTGGAGGGATGGATGATTGATTTATCATTTATTTTAATCCACTGCAAAAGCAGTACTACCAGCTCTGCTTTCTACACTTCACTGAGACCCAGACTTAGTGCCCGTCATCATCACGGTCATTATCTAACTTTGGAAGAATGGTGACAGAACTGAGTGAGATGTTTTCTGATAATTCAGTCAGTCATAAAGATAATTTTTTGAATCTTTCATATAGCATTTGAATGATTCTCCAGTTAATAAATCAGAATCCAGGCCTCTAGTACTCAAAGATCTTAAGGGATTATAAAGGAAAAAGTTTACTATTGGAGTTCTTTTTAAAAATTGAACCATGTGTCTGTTATCTGCATTAAGGGATCACCATGGCTTTGAGGAAGGCAAAGGAAAATAAAGATTATGCCCAAGGTTGGTTGAAGAAGATTAGCTCTTTGGGATACTTGGTTTTAAAATATTTGGCAGAAGGGAAATATGAAACAGATTTAGAAGAGTAAGCTAAAAGCCCTCTCATTGGTTTAGGGTCACTGGAACAACACAGGAGTATCTGTGTGATTATAGCCTGTCTCCATGGGAAGTCATTGTAACTTGACCACTTTTGTTCTGAGAGGGCAATGCCAAAAGGAGTCAGACATTTCTGCGAGGCCTGCTCTCGTATTAGGAGAAACGTGGTAGCCTTCACAGCTTCTTCACCTATGTCCTCTGTAGCCCCAACCCCACTTGTGACCAGTTACTGTTTCACAGACACACTGCTCCAGGGGCCAGAAATACTTGCCAGTAAGTCATGTATTTGGATTGCACCGTTCCAGGGAGCATGGCTGTAGAAGTTTATTGTATATCTGTGCAGACAACATAGCCCTGAAAGGACAAAATTCAAAATAGGAAAGGTCTGACTTAGGAAAGAAGAGGAAGTGCAATTTGGTACAAGCAGGCTGGGGTAAAGAGGGACATGGGAGCCAGAGTGAAGCATAAGAAGCTTTGATGAGGAACCAAGGCACAGTTGGTCTATTTATACATTTATGTAAGCAAGTGATTTTCAACTTTGGCTGTGCATAAGCATCACCTAAGGCGCTTCTAAAATTCCCAGTTACACCAAAATCTTTCAGAGTGGGAGCCAAACATCAGTGTTTTTGAAAGCGTCCAAGATAGTTCCGATGTCCAGCCAAGGCTGATACCTACTACTAAGGAAGACACATTAGTCTACCCTGACCGGTGTCTAAGCCCCACTTCTGAGGGGTCAAGGAAAACAAGATATTGGAGATATTGGCCAGATTGATATTTATTCTGTGTCGCAACCCAAAACAAATGTTCCGTATAAATTTCTGACCAGGCAGTGTCCAATTAATTCTTAATATCTCTGTCTTTGTGATTTTCTCCTATATGACTGGCCACTAATTATTCCAATTCAAACATCTAGGTTTCGATTGCCTTATACATGTAACATCACCAGACACCAAAGATATCATAAGAAATTCAATACCATGCATCGCGAAGTGGAAAACTAATTCTCAATAGTTGGATAGTAGAAATTTTCAAAACAATCATTTACCAAATCAGGTCCAAATTTATTACTCATTCTTCATTTGGAGGAGACATGGGTACCAGGTACCTGTTCTGCCATAGCTATATTTTATTGGATTTGATCTTAGCAAGAAGGGAGAGCAATTCTCCCGTTTTGATTGCTGTCTTTGCTCTCAGGGCAAAGGAGTTTGGATTTATATTCTTAGTTACTGGACATGTGTTTAAAGGGAGAAGAATGCCTGCAGCTGACTATGTGGCCTCCGAAAGAGTGATTTCACATTCAAAAAAGGGAGAGTCCACCTATCCAACGCAACACTAGTCAATGAGAAAACGGGAGAGTTCTCTCCTCTCACACTGCTCCCCTCTGGTATTGGCCCATCCTTCTCAACTGCAAAGCCAGAAAATAAATTAGGTGGTAGTTATGGACAAGTGTGCACAGGATCAAAATCTCTAATAACCTATAATTTTTAGTACTTAATTATGTGATGTTTTATTCTAGGAAATAAGAAACAGATGACATCATTGATGTATCTTTCTTTCATCTTCAGAATTTTTGCATCTTTTCAGAAAATGACAAATTACTATTTTTCTGTTGCACTCAGCAATTGTGACTATACTTAAAATTCTTGTAGTCTGTAGAGATATCAATAAAATTGTATATGTTTGTACATAGATGCTCTCTTATGTTATGTCATACACCACTAATGATTGTTGCCAAGATTAAATATGGACAGAGGTAAGACTCATTTGCAACGGTGTGAACTATGGTTTTGCAAAATAAAATTGTTTTAAAAAGGGGAGGTGGGTGGGGGAGCGATGTACAGCATATGTATTTGAACTAAAATAGAGAAAGGGGAAAAAAAACTGAACACAAGTTCCCCAAACTGAAAGATTTTACTAGTTTATTAATCTAAAATGGTAGAAATAAATAAGATGTACTTAAAAATTCAACATTCATACCTACTTCCTTACTTTTTTAAAGCTCAGACTTTAATCCCATGCAGGCAAAAAAATAAGCTATTATGGGCTTACACCACCACCTACTGGTTATTATGAACATACATTAACCAGCACCTCCAAAAGTCCCCCAGAGAGCCTGCGCTCTTCTGCTCCTCTGGCTTTCGGCTGTATAGTTAATTCCTCTTCATGCACTTTCTTTATATTTACCTCCACTGTGGCCTTGGCCAACTACTCTTACTCTTCCAAATGCTGTCTAAGTATTTCAGAAAAAATTTCCCACAAGCACCATTTCCCTCCTAGTTTCGGTTCTATATAAAAATGGGAAAAAAAACCGAACCAACCCTAGGCTAAAGAATGTTTTCTGATTTAAAGTAAAACTATTAAGATAGACTCTTTAAAAATCCAAATACCCAGTCTCCCCTTCGGAATTTTCTCAAAAGGATCCATTTACTTCCTCACCCTCTTTGAATTACAATCACTCAGGCTTCACGTATCTGTAATTCAGTGTTTAAAATACTGATTTGACTTTTTTCCTTCCTTCTCTCCCTCCCTCTTTTCTTTTTCCATTCATTCAGTCCAAAAGTCAACCAAGTTCTGACCACAGCCCCATGTAGGGACTGCATTGGAGCAGGGTGAGAGGGACAGCTCACAGGAGGACAGAGCTGGAGCGAAGCGCAGGGTCAGCCCTCAGGTGGTCAGTAGTGGTGCCAGTGTAAGGGAGGCGGTGGAACAGGGCAGAAGCCAGCCCAGCAGGTCAGGAGATTAGGGACTGAACAATTGGGTGAATACACTGAGGAGGCAGGAGACAGGTTTCTCACTGACGGAGAAGAACAAGTGAAAGGGAAAGTGAGAATAACCTCTGTAGCACGGGACTAGAATTTGAACTGTCAGTACAAGTTTTATATATACACATACACACACATATATATGACATAACAAAGTGTGTGTTTGTGTTGTACACATGCATATCCTAATTCCGAACACCGAGAGGACTGGGAGCAACACCCGAGGAAAAAGGAGCATACCTAGTGCCTAGATTTTTATTTCTAAGCACTATTCTCTGCTAAAAGGAACTGGTGCTCCTTGAAGAAATAGCTGATTTTAAGGGTGAAGCATGTTTTTGTGCCAGAAAATATTCAAAGAATCATGGGGATGTGTCAAAAGGACACAGAAGTCAGCTTGAAAAGGAATATACAGGCCAAATCAGGGATAATTTGGATCAAAAAGTAATGAGAGGAATTGAATAAAATAGGAACTCATGAGTTCACATTGACGTTAACTGATTAATTAGGAAAAGAGAAAGCTCTTCTTTACTGCAGAATGTCAACCAATAAATGTGGATGGAATTTTCAAATATCTCTTTGGCAACAACTGTAGTGATAATATGGGCAACAAATACCAGTGGATGCTAAAACTAGCGGGGTTAAAGTGGGGTAGAGGAATAGGATATTTACATAGTCTCAAAGTAGCTTCAAGAAAATACTTATTAATCACCACCATAGACACACACACATATATATGTAAATAATTTTACACTGGAGAAACACAGCAGACAATATTTTAATCAGGTGATCAATGTTACCATCACCAGTAGGGGAAAAATCATGTGCCATCTGACAGCATGTAATGAAGAGAACACAGCATCACCTCTGTGATAATTCTGCCAAAAATGAACAATATGGAAATATTGGATAAAACCAAACTGAGAGACATTCTATAAAATGACTACCTTGTATTTCCAACTTTCCAAGGTCATGAAAGTAGAGGAAAGATGGATGTTCCAGATTTAAGGAGACATGACAAGTGAGTGCAACACATGCTCTGGAATTGGACCCGTTTGCTATATAAGACATAATTGGCCCAAATCACAAAATTTAAGTGTGTTCCCCACTTAAGTGGGAATGTTTGTGTTATTTTTGACACTATTATTTAGGTTTGAAATTATTTCAAAATACAATTATAAAAATAAATACTTTCAATTTTGTTGATTTACTTGCATTTCAAAAACATTGTCTTCTACCTTTCACAGCAAATGAACAGCTGCTTTATGGATTAAAGAGTAGTCTTCTGAGCTGGTTTGGGAATCCAAACATTATTTAAAATTTTTCTTTCAAAAATGTGTTTTAGAGCTTCCCTGGTGGTGCAGTGGTTGGGAGTCTGCCTGCCGATGCAGGGGACACGGGTTCGTGCCCCGGTCCAGGAAGATCCCACATGCCACAGAGCGGCTGGGCCCGTGAGCCATGGCTGCTGGGCCTTCGCGTCCGGAGCCTGTACTCCACAACGGGAGAGGCCACAGCAGTGAGAGGCCCGCCTACCGCAAAAAAAAAAAAAAAAAAAAAAAAAAAAAATTGTGTTTTAATTACACATATAATACATGAATATATATTTGTAGTGACACCAAATAATAAATTTAGACAAGATAAAAGTGCAATTTCCCTTGGTCACCTCCTTATCTGTACTAGTTATTGGTTTGTTTCCTTCCAAACATTTTTCCATGCTGCAACTTGCTTATTCAAATTCTTACTGTGTCTGAGATACCTTTCCAGGACAGTACTTCAAACATCATTCATTCTTTTTAACTTACTTATATTATTGCATGGTGTCAAAGCATAATTTGTTACTATTACTCTACTAGTAAACATTTAGATATTTCCCAATCCCTCAATATTACAAACAAGACTGCAGTGAATATTGTTGCACATACATTTAGCATATCTGCAAGTGTTTCTCCAGGGAAGATACTGTGGAATTCAGTCAAAGGGTGTGCTGGTTTAAACCTCTTAAATAGATGTTGCCAATTAAACTAAACTCACCAGTATATGAGAACTACTGTTGCCCTACACCTTTGCCCATTCTCAATATTAATTTTTTCTCAATCTGAAAGGTGAAAATGGCATCTTGTTTTTATTTTTTCTGATTAGTGAAATTGAACACCTTTTTATGTTTACGTTCTTACCCCCTTTTGTGACTTGTCTGTTCATAATTTTTTATTATGTTCTCTTAATAGTTCTGTTGTGGTAATCCTACAGAAGTAGACTACACACCCTACCCCAAATTTGGTTTGGATATTAAGACTAATGACACATACACACACCCTAGGAGGACACAAAAAAGATTTACTATTGACATAAAGAGGCTTTCTGGGGAGAGGAGGGTAGCACTCAAAGTGGTCTAAAATGGCTTGAGACCACAGGTAAAGAGACTGGGCTTTTATTGTGGTTGGGGGTGGGACCAGAGTTTGTAGAGAGAGGCTGCACTGGAAAGAGGGGGAGCACTCAAGCTTTCTTCTCAGTTCACCCAGACATGGGGCTGAAGGGGAAAGGAGAGGGTGAGGCTTGAAACTTGTCAGCAAACATCAAGAGATGGAGTCAGATTCTTTAACACAGGTTATCTATTATTTATTTTTAGTATAACTCTGGAAATTAGTTATTTTTTATAACTGCTTTTTCCTTATTTTTGAGTCTTCCTGAAAAGATGATTGGTTTCTGGGTTTAGAGGAAGGCTTACATGACCTTGGTGTAAAGGAAGAAGGGTCCTGGCCCTTGTGCTTCACTCTGGGCCCTCTGTGATTCCCTCTATAACAGTGGTGGGTCTGTTTGAGACACTTGAGCACCTTTCACTGATTTGTGCTAAAGTACACTTAGTGAATGTGTACCTTGCTCTCTTGTTTGGGGCAGGACCCTGTGGTCTCACTTGCTAACTCAGTCTCATCTAGGCTATGGATCCCTCTGGGGTAATCTATGCCCTTCTCCTGGATTAGGCTGTTCAGTATCTTGATGTCATCACTTTTTCATATTGAGGATTTTTTTCTTTTAATGTAGTCAAATTTTATCATCTTTTAGCTTTATGATTTTTGAACTTTGTTTTAAAGGCCTTTATATCTATAAAATAATAAACTCATATCTCCTTTACTTTCACAGTTTTATTTTTTATATTTAAGCCTTTAATCCATCTGGAGTCTTCATATTTTGACAAATGGAAAACATATCATTACATCCCTATTTTTAAATGACTTATCCTTTCACCTCTAATTTGAAGTGACATTTAAATCATTTCCCATATACATCTAAGTCTGTTTTCTAAATTTTTTAGTCTGCCCAAGTAATCTATTTGTCTATTTCTAGGTCCTTATCAAATAGTTTAAATTACTACAATCTTTATATGTCCTAATATTGATCTTTTTTAGTTTAGTTTAATAGGTGTTGAGTTTTTTTTCTCTAGGTGAATTTTAGTATATTATCTATCTCAAAAAAAAAAATTCCTGTTAAGACTTTGATTGGAATTACAGTAAATTTGGAGGCTAATAAATAACAAAGATTTTTGCTGGAATCGCTTCCCCTAGGATATCTTCATCCTCTTTGTCACAACCATTTCCCTCATTTATGTTGATAATTTTGCCTTCTAGTTTTTCAAGTTGCATATCTAGAGTATCTAGAATGGCATCAGTGTCAATACTTCCACAGTCAACTATTTCTTACATAACTCTACATCCAATTTGAATTTCACTTTATACTGCTGTCATTTTTCACTTCTCTGGTGCACCTGTATCTTAATTAGCCAATTTCCTCTTCTGGTTAACCATTTTTATAAAATGTCACATGGATTTAACACTGGGAGACCAGGAGTCAACACTGCTACATGCTTTATTGTCTGTATGTAAAGTGAATGACAGATGTACAGTGACCAGTCATGGACAGACTTTGAAAGAAATGATGCAATTGGTAACTCACCATGTGTATTAGTTTCCTATTACTGATATAACAAATGACTACAAACTTACTGGCTTAAAACAACACAAATTTAGGGGTGACATCACCAAGATTGTGACATAGGTCATTCCCAACTTCACTCCTCTTCACAAGAACAACTAACAACTATTCATGGACAAGACACCACTGAGAAAATCCTAGAATGTGGGGTGAGACTGAAACATCCCCTGCACCACAGAGACTGAGACAGACCACATTAGAAGGATGAGAGGAGCTGCTACATGCTGACCATACTGCCTCTCCCCCAGGCCAGCACAGCATGGGTCTCCCCTGAACTTACAGTTCTTCCAGTGGGAAAAAAGATCCAGCTCTTCAAGTGTTTTGGGTCCCTTCTTGGGAGTCCCACTGGGGTCTTGCCTTATTGGGGATAACAAGGGAATCTGCAGGGCTTGACCTCTGAGAATCAGATTGTGATGAAGAAGGGGTGAGAGGCCTGCAACAACCAGCACTCAGATCTTGCAGACCCAGGTCCGACTTACAACACCCAGGTAGTAGTCCCAATTAGTGGCTTTGCTCATCAGCATAGCCAAGACAGTGATGCAGTCTGACCAGGGAACTCAGCAAGGTGCAGGTCTGCCTGACTTGGGATCTCAAACAAATACCCCTACCCACCCTGGAGCCTGGTCTGCCTCCCCTCACCCTCCACCCTCCCTATCCAGGCAGAGGAGCAGAATCATAGCTCCACTCACTGCTCAGTGTAGCTCCCAGTCCTGCCCAACCAGAAAGCATCTGGGTGCAATAATTACTTTGATGGATTAAATTATCCAATCAAAACATGAATGGATAAAAAAAAAAGAACACTACATGACCCTCACTTTAGCCTTAAAGACACATATAGACTAACAGTAAAGGGATGGAAAAAGATATGTCAAGCAAATGATAAACGCTGCCCCCCCCCGCCAAAAAAAGCAGGGGGTATCTAGACTTATATAAGACAAAATAGACTTTATGTAAAAATGACAAAAAAATGATTATTATATAATGTTAAAGAGGTCAGTGCATCAAGAGGATGTAACAATTGTAAATATTTATGCATCCAGTATTGGAGCACCTATATGTTAGCAGAAACTAACAGAACTGTATGGAGAAATAAACAGTAATACGAACATAGTTGGGGACAGTAATGCCCCACTCTCAACAATGGATTCTCATCCAAAAAGAGAATCATTAAAGAAAGAGCGAATTTGAACAATACTATTGATCAAATGGCTCTAGCAGCTATATACAGAACTTTCTATCCAACAACAGCAAAATATACACACTTCTCAAGCACAAATGGAACATTTTCTAGGATAGACCATAGGTTAGGCCACAAAACAAGTCTTAGCAAATTCAACAAGACTGAAATTATACCAAATACCTTCTATGACCACAATGGTATGGAAACTAGAAATCAGCAACAGGAGAAAAACTGGAAAACTCACAATTACAAAGAAATTAAACAATACTTTCCTGAACAACCAATGGATCAAAGAGGAAATTAAAGGGGAAATAAAAGAGAAGCTTGAGAAAAATGAAAAAGGAAACACAATTTATCAAGATGTATGAGATGCAGTAAAAGTAGTTCTATGAGAGAAGTTCTCAGCAAAAAATGCCTACGTTAAGAAACCAGACAAACTCACAAATATTGTGTATTTTACAAATTAAAGGTTTGTGGCAACCCTGTGTCAAGCAAGTCTATCAACACCATTTATCCAATAGCATGTACTCATTTTGTGTCTCTGTGTCACATTTTGGTAATTCTCCCAATATTTCCAACTTTTTCATTATGATTATATTTGTCATGGTGATCTGTGATCAATGATCTTTGATATTACCATTGCAAAAAGATTACAATTCGCTGAAGGCTCAGATGATGGTCAGCATTTTTTAGCGATAAAGTATTTTTTAATTAAAGAAAAAAAACCCAAGATCTCAAATAATCAACCTAACTCTACAGCTCAAAAAACTAGAAAAGGAAATGCAAACTAAGCCCAAATTTAGCAGAAGGAAGTAAATAATAAAGATTAGAGCAGAAATAAATGAAACAGAAAATAGGAACAATAGAAAAGATTAATAAAACTAAGAATTGGTTCTTTAAAAAGATAAACAAAACTGACAAATCTTCAGTTACACTAACCAAGGAAAAAAGAGGACCCAAATCAACAAAATTATAAATGAAAGAGGAGACATTACAAATGATACCACAGAAATACAAAGGATCATAAGAGGCTACTATGAACGACTATATTCCAACAAACTGGGCAATCTAAAGAAATGGAAAAACTACTAGAAACATAAAACCTACTGAGACTGAATCATGAAAATTAGAAAATTTGGACAGAGCAATTACTAGTAAGGATACTGATTCAGTAATAAAAAAAAAAACTCCCAACAAACAAAAGCCCAGAACCAGATGACTTCACCGGTGAATTTTACCAAATATTTAGAGAAAAATTAATGCCAATCCCTCTCAAAGTCTTCGAAAAAAATCAAAGAGAAGGGAACACTTCCAAACTCATTTTATGAGGTCAGCATTACCCTGATACCAAAGCCAGAAAAGGACACCACAAGAGAAGAAAATTACAAGCCAATATGACTGATATACCCAGATGCAAATATCCTCAACAAAATACTAGCAGACTGGCTTCAACAGCACATTAAAGGGATTATACCCCATTATCAACTGAAATTTATACCTGGGATGTAAGGATGTTTCAACATATGCAAATCAATAAGTGTGATACACCATGTTAACAGAATGAAGGATAAAAATCATACAATCATCTCAAGAGATGCAGAAAAAGCATTTGACAATAATCAACATCTATTCATAATAAAAACTCTTAATAAATTAGGTATGGAAGGAATGTACCTCAACAGAATAAAGGCCATATATGACAAGCCCAAAGCTAACATCATGCTCAATGGTGAAAGGTTAAAAGCTTTTCCTCTAAGATTTGAAATAAGATAAGTGTGCCAACTCTCAACCACTCTTGTTAAAAACAGTACTGGAAGGGGGCTTCCCTGGTGGCACAGTGGTTAAGAATCCACCTGCCAATGCAGGGGACACGGGTCAAAGCCCTGGTCCAGGAAGATCCCACATGCCACGGAGCAACTAAGCCCATGCCCCACAACTACTGAGCCTGCAAGCCACAACTACTGAGCCTGCATGCCCCAACTACTGAAGCCTGCACACCTAGAGCCTGTGCTCCGTAATAAGAGAAGCCACCGCAATGAGAAGCCCACGCAGCACAATGAAGAGTAGCCCCCGCTCACCGCAACTAGAGAAAGCCCACGCACAGCAACAAAGACCTAACACAGCCAAAAATAAATAGATAAATAAATAAATAAATTTATTTTTAAAAAATAGTACTGGAAGTCCTATACTAGAAATCAGCCAAGAAAAAGAAATAAACAGCTTCTCAATTGAAAAAGCAAAATTGTCTCTATTTGCGATCACATGATTTTATATATAGAAAATAGGAATGTAATGCACAGCATGAAGACTATAGTTAACACTACTGGACAGTATATTTGAAAGTTGCCAAGAGAGTAGATCCTAAAAGTTCTCATCACAAGGAAAAAAAAGTTTTTGTATCTAATGAGATGATGGATGCTAACTAAACTTACAGTAGAAATCATTTCACAATATATGTAAGTCATTATGTTGTACACAAACTTATACAGTGCTGTATGTCAATTATATCTCAATAAAACTGAAAAACAAACAAAAACACAAATTATTATCTTACAGTTCTGAAGGTCAGAAGTCCACTATGATCTTAGTGGGCTAAAATCAAGGTGCTGCCAGGGCTGTGTCCCTTCTGGAGCTGTACATTCCATTGCCTTTTCCAGTTTTTAGAGGCTGTCTGCATTCCTTGGCTCATGGCTCCTTCTTCTATATTTAAAGTCAGCAGTGCAGTATCTTCAAACCTCAATCTCACTCTTTCCATCGTCACATTTCCTCCTCCGACTGACCATCTGCCTGCCTCTCAAAAGGACACTTGTGTTCATATTGGAACCACCCAGATAATCTCCCCATTTCATGATCTCTAACTTAATCATATCAGCAATGTTCCTTTTGCCATGTGACGAAAATGTTCACAGGTTTTGGGGATTAGGATGTGAACAACTGGGGAGGGGAGGTGCATTATTCTGCCTACATCAAAGGGCATCTGTTACTAACATAGTGATTTGTCGACTGAAGAGCTACCATTGAAATTTGAACTTTATGCGATTATTAAGTTAATATACCATGCCGACTGAAATTTGAATTGTGTTGTATGGACACTAGTGTTATTTAAGTAAACCATGGTAACTGGAATTTTTTTATAACTGAATCATGCAAAGCAAGGAGTGCCTGTTTTAAGCCCAGCTGATACGTCAAAAAGGATGAGAAAATGCATGTTAACCACACATGCAGGGCCATGGCTGCAGAAGATGAGGTGGAAGGGATCTAGATGTCTGCACTCATATTTGGAGAACACTCATGTAAATAGGTTGAGGTTTCTCTTGTGCTGGATTAAGGCCACCAGAATACTAACAGAACTGCAACCTTTCTGAGAAACGTGGTACAGGTGAATATGGAAAAAACTCGAGAAATAATGATATAATTTCCCTCTTACCTCTGTCGTCTTCTGCCACTTCTGCCCAGCACCAAAATATCTGAGGATCTTGTGCACTAATATCCAACTACTAATAGTGTATTACACTTTGTTTATAAAGCAACTGTCTTTTAAAATTCTGATGAATAAACATAAAAGAACTCTTTGACAACTGATTAAGAATAAACACTTCCTATGTGTACATTGTTGAGCAACCTATAGAATAAGTAAATGGATACACAAGCTTCTGATACTTAGACCGAACACAATTTTAAAAACTCAACTGCTGGTATAAAGTTGCTTATAAATTAATTTTATTAAAACAGCAAAAAAAAGGTCAGTTATTCACCTCTGACTGGGATTATAAAGTACAATCTTTCAGCATGAGTATTCTCACCATGCCACAGAGAAAGAGGCACTGAGGGACTGATGAGGGGGTGTTTTCCTTCTCTGGCAGTGTTATATTAAACTGCAGTATAAACATCCGATCTTAAGATCAGAATACCTCTTGAAGAGGTGTAGCTTGTTTTATAATACCTAAGTATTGGAAATATATTAATTGCATGAATTGGGAGAGGGAAAGGAAGAAGAAATGGCAATTCATGAAAATCCATTCCTAGACTACATCCATACCAAGTCTTACCACTTTATAGAATTCTTAATTTACTAGCCAGTGCTATTTAAAAATACCACTTCAGAAGTCTTACACCGATACTGGATGAAAATCACACACAACACCTAACCCTGGTGGTTTATGTGAAACCAAATCCATATCTGCCTCTAGCTCCTGCAGGGGTCTGTATCACCAGTGTCTGAATCCTGGTTGGGATGAAAATGACCCTGAGACAGCAGTTTCATTTTCTTCATGCTCAACCAGACAGATGAAGATCCAAAGTGCTAAGTACGTATTTCAAGCATGTGTTCTGAAACTGTTTAGAGCCACAGTAAACTATAAAAGGCAATTTCATAGATACTCTTTGAGAGCGAATATGATCGTTAAACTTGATATTTTGCCTCAAAAAGTTTTTTCATACTACAGAAAATAAACTCATATATGTTTTGAAACTCTCACTATAAAATTACTATCATAAATTCATGAAAACTTGAGGGTTTCTGTTTTCATGAAGTAGGTGAAAGGGTAATCTCTATTCTTTCCATGTGAGTGTACCTACACCAGGCTTCCCTACAATCAAACATCAAAGTCCTTCAGCTCTCCCCAGCTGGCACCTATTTTCACTTTCACTTTCAGTTTCACAGAGAGTTTTATGGCACTTTCCATTTCATTCTTGACAATCTGAGCTACCTACAAAAAAAAAAAAAGAGGTTAACAAACTCTGCCCAATCAAAGAACGTCTGCCAGCCCACCCACTGAGGTGATAAACCAGACTGGAGCTCTTTACCTCATGGTGCTTACAACTCTAAACTGGAAAAGAGCCAGGCATCGCACACTAGTCTGTACTGACAAGCAGAAGCTCTGCCAGGTTCACTAGAATGCTCAGAGCTTTGAAATCCTCAGGGCAGGACTCCAAATTCTCATCTAACTTCTCGCAGACAAAAATATCCCTGCATCAGGAATTTCTTTTAAAATGAGTTTAAAGCTGAGCACTCTTAGCTCTTTCTCTACCCTTCAGGATTCTACTTTTCTATAGCCATCCTGGGGCTAGGGAAGGGTTCCAGAAATCTCATGCATCTTAGCCTGACCTACAGTGTCTTAGCTTTCTGTAGAATGGACATGAACACTGCAAAAATACCTGAACAACATCCTCTTCTGCCACTTCATATAAGAGTTCATCATGGAGTTGAAGGATGAAGAAGCCTCCTCTGATGGGACAGAACATCCCTTGCAGTTTTCTCTTTGGTAACAATCCTACCCCATGAGAAAAGTAGCAAAACTGATCAGCATGTCACTGTGCTATGGGAGTATTTTTTTTAAGAGAGATTTTGGGAAATTATAATTAAGAGATTAAAACATAAAATTTGGAGCTATCAAGAAAATAACTAATTGCTGGTTGCCACCTAGCCCACCTATCAGGTAAACTCAATTCTCCACCTACCTCCTCCCAGAAATGAGGAGTCTAACAAAGACATCAGTAAATGGAGTTGACTGACACTCCTTGATGTCTTTTTCTGGCCAGAAGTGTCACCATGGTAGAATTGGTGATTCACCAGTTGGACCACACACTCTAGACACGCAATTCTAAACCTAGGGTCCAAATGTAGACTTCAGATAATATACGGATTCCTTGAAGATTTATGTAAGGGTCTATGTCTGTACATTTTTCTGTGGAGATGATGTATACCTTTTCAGAAGATTCTCAAAAGAACTCATGAATCCAAAAATGGTTAAAAAAATCACTGTATTATAGTTAGTCACTATTTCCTAACTAGTGGGCCTAGTGGTACAGATTATGCCCCTCTGATCACTAAAATAAGGTTCAACATTAATACTTTTAGAGTAACTGCCTTCCATTGTTTGCCCGTTTCTCAGAGCAGTCCTTCCTTTTTGCCATTCAAATTCCCTATACTTATTCTTCAGGACAGCACAAATACCATCTCCCTCAATATCTGGTGCTTCCCTCAGAGAGAGTTCTTTAGCTGTCACTACCTGCAGCTCAAGTTTTCTCAGAGGTGGCTCTCACAGGGTAAGAGAACAAAGGCAGATGAGGCATGGCAAGCTGCTTCCATACCAGGGCTGCAAAGGCTGTGCATCTGTTTGACAGTTTGGCTAAAATCTGATCTGACCCATTGAGCCCCACTTATCTTGCATCATTGGCTGTCTGGATGCTCTAGTTTTTCTGCTTTCTGATCATTATACCTTTGTCCTCTTGATTTCCCTTGGCTACTTGGCTTCTGACCCAGGATGCCATGATCCTCCTGTTTCCTGTGTGGTCTGCTTCCTCAGGCTGAGCTCCCTTTGATCCCACTGACCTACTACTGCCTTTAACTCAACATGACACAATCAAGTCATCCTCAGTGACATACCTACATTGTCTTCCACTCACTATAGAGTGATACCACCTATATCTTCATTTTGACACTGCATCATTCTGCTGTGAAGAGTCAGGTAAATATTTCACAGTCAGGTATCATATCTTCCTTTCCTTAGCAGATTTAAAATTCAAACATAGGTTGACAACTTTTACTTCTAAATCCTCCAAAGCACACAGTACAATGTTATTCCCCAAATAAGTTTGACCATACATCCTCTTTCTACAAATATAAGAGTGTGAATGTGTGCATGTGTTCATGGAAAGTCATGAACAGGAAGATCAACATCTTCTTAAGGTGTGGTATGAGGACCGAAGAGGATCCCAGAGATTCTTTCAAAGCATCTGCAAAGTCAAATTATTTTCCCAGTAACACCCAAAGGTTATTTTCCTTTTTCAGTCTCCTTCTTTCATAAGCGTACAGTAAGGTGACCAATTATCTTGGTTTTAGCAATGAAAGTCCCACATCTTGGGAAACCATCAGTCTCCCACAAACTGGGACATTCATCATCCTCTACAGAGGATTTTCCAGAGATTACAGAACAGGTAATATTGCAACAAACTGAATGCAGAAAAATATAAGAGACTCCAACTGTCATCTCTTAAGCCAGACATTAAAGAGATTTTCAGAAAAAATAAAACCACTCATCATGAATATTTTTGTTCTGAAAAAAATGTAGTTATTTTCATAAAAATATGTTACTTATGTTAACACACGGTGGGTTTATTATTGTTATCTGTAAATGTTAATAAATGTTTTTAAATTCCCAGTTTTAATTTCTAATATGGTAAATATTAGTAGATATAACACACATAAACAAAAGCTCTTTGGGATCCTTTCTAAGAGTGTAACGACATTATGAGACCAAAATGTTTGCGAACTGCTGAGAAATAAATATAAATCATTTCCCTTTTTTTTCTGATGTAATTAATCTCACCATGTTATAGCAAGGGCCTCATTTATGAACAAACCTGTTCTCTCATTTTGGAGCATACTCTCCCGATGACCATGGGATTTGAAGGTTGAGTGGAAGGTTTCTAATTGCTTCTGAATATTAACTGTGGCTATTTTGACAATATCAGCCGCTGAACCTTGGACTCTTGTGTTGATAGCCTGACGCTCAGCCTATGAAAAACAACAATAATAGATGCTCAATCAGACATGCCAGCATGGTTTCATATCTGCCTTTAGCGTCCACAGATTAGTGCTCACATGTGCAACCAGACTGGAAATCTGGAACTGAGATGTGACCCAGGGCATCCACTATAAGCTGTATCTTAAGAATAACAACCAGAATGATCCAGGGCTCTAGATTCTGGCCTATCATTCACATGAGGATAGACTAAACAGAAGAAGGTCAGATTGCTTCAGTTTAGAAATCTTCGACAGTTAGGAACCAAAAACTACATTACACTTAAAATGTTATCTAGAAGCTCAAAATTATTTTTAAAACTATATTATCAGTGTTCTAAACTTCACTTTAAAGGATCTATACCTCAAAATACAATTCCTCTTTATCCTAAATAGATATAATTAGAATACCATTCTTTGTGATGTGCGTTGGAATGTTTCAAGCACATCCCCCATATCAGTGGCCTCTCAGTCCTATGTAGAGTTTGGCCACAGTAAGTCTGCAGACCTCTGGTATGAATCAGAGCTTTTTATGGGCTATTGGGCCTAATCGTTAGCTGCTGGTGAAAATTTAGATCTTAGATCCCCAGGTATTAAATTAGAACTTCCCTGAAACTATTGCCGCCATGAGATTCTTGGCAGGCAACCACAGCTGCTAAAAGTGAACATCCTGGGGCAGTAGGAATAGGGGTCTAGGTTAATATCCAAGATGTAATCTATCCATGAATATCACTCCTGTTCCAAAAGGGCTTAGAAAATGGGAAGAGTCTACTCACTGGAGGGACCTATATAACCTGAGAGGTGTTCTCTAGTTCCCTGTCACCTGGGCTACATCCAACTCCTAGTATATTATGTACTGGTTAAAGAGATAGACTTCTTAACTATTGTTTTGTCAAATGCTGATGAATCCATTCTACACTCACTCAGTTGCCACTGTTTAAAGAATGACTGAATTTCAAAGTTCTGACTGCTCCCCTTCTTCAAACTATATGCCTCTGTGCAGTGGATTATGTTATTGTTGCTATTACTTGCTGCCTTTCTCTGTGAAGTCCCATGGCCCCCACCCATTGCCATGTGATTCAAAGTGTTTTTCACTCTAAAAGAATGGCCTTGACTTGTTTTGACCAGTAAAATGTGAGTAAAGCTTACATACAGCACATGCAAGGAGTTTTAAAAGCTATCTAACACTGTCACAAAAAAGGGCTTATCCCAGGTGAGTACTTTTCTTTATTCTGAATTTTAGAATGAAGAAAATACAGAGCAGAGGCAGAGTCAACCCAGAGCCAAACTATAACATGAATTTAAAATAAATATTCTTATTATAAGTCACTGAAATATGGGAGTTGTTTTTACTGTGACACAAATAAATATAACTAAAATATATAATTCATTCTCATGATACTGTACTTCCCTGATTCTATTCCAAAATAAGAAAACTTGGCAGTCTCAGCTCTGTGTCCCACAATCTCAGTCCCTTCTCATCACTAGAGTGTTTTCATATACATAAAAATACATAGGTTTCTGGTAATAGGAGATTATGCCATTAGGACTAACCCTTCCACTGATAACCAGAAAAGGTGGTCAGAAAATGCCTCTTTGAATGAATCAGACAGGAAAAGAACCTAGAGAACTGGGAGAGAAAGGAAACCAAGGAGGTGATCCTGGCATTGGAGGCCATCCTTTCTCCCAGGGAAATCAACAGATTCCAGAAGAGGCAGCTGAGAGGCTAAGAAGCTGAGCAGAACTTGATGGTCTTAAAATATTTGGGTTCACAGCCCAACAAGTAGGAGGCCTGGTAAGGAGGTGAGATAATACAACTGTTTTTATAGATAACTAAGAAAAACAAAAGGCAATAGGAACAGACTATGAGCCATATTTGACTACAGGCTATTATCAAACCTATTAGACTATAAAATGATCATGTTATCAAGAAAATAACAGACAAAATTGAATATTTTGGCAAAGAACAAAATACCATAAGAACCAAATAGAAACTGTAATCAAAAAAATTAAAACAACAGAACTTAAAGCATTTAAACAGTGCTTTCCCTATAGTTTGGTATATGTGTGCAGTGGGGAGATAGTATTGACTTGGAGAGAAGATAAAAAGGCCTTCTGGGGTGCTGGAAAAGTTCTATATCATTTAGAACCTAAAAGCTCAATAGTTGCTCAACAGCAAATTGAAGAGCAAATCAGCCAACTGAAAGATAAGTTACAAGAAAATATCCAGAATTAAGCATGATGAAATATAAACATGGAACAGAGGATAGGAAAAATGAGGAATTAAAGAGAAAAGTTTTTAAAATTTATAATACAAGTTCCAGAAAGAGAGGAGAGATTTCGATGAAGCAGTGACTGAAGAAGAAATGACTAAGATTTTTCCAAAATCAGCAAAAGATCTCAAGGTGCAGATTCAAGAAGTCCTAACACCCTCAAAAACAGATCAGTTACACACACACACACGAAGTTTAAAAAAAAAACCCACAAACTTAAGCACATCACAGAAAATCTGCTGGAAACCACAAGGAAAGAAAAATACTGTATTAAAAGCAACTTAGAGAAAAAAGGCAGATTGCATTTAAAGAAGAAACTGACCAGGGATGGGCAAACTACAGCCTACAGGCCACGTCTGGCCCATCTCTTGTTTCTGTAAATACAGCTCTACTGGAACACAGCCACACTCACTCATTTATGTAGGGTCTATGGCTGCATCTGCACTAGAACAGCAGGACTGAGTAGTTGTGATGGAGACTCTGTGGCCTACAAGCACATATTTAAGGGAGCTTACTTTTTCTGACACAGGCACTATTAAAAACCTAAAGGAAAGTTCTACTTATTGGTAAAATGTTTTAAATTTCCCTCTGAGACCTGAAAAGTGGCAAAGATACTCACTATCACTAACTCTATTCAACACTGTCCTAGCTAGTACGTCAAGCAAAATTTAAAAAAAAAAAAAAAAAAAAAGAATAAGACTTGGAAAGACAGTTATAAAACTTTTTTTTCCCAGATAATAACTGTGTAGATACAATACCTAAAAGTATCTACAGATAAAATTTTGGAATTAGTAAGTAATATTTGCAAGGTTTCTAGACAAAAGAACAACAATAAAGGCAATTATCTTTCTATACCAGCAGTAAAGGGTTAGAAAACGTAAAAAGGGAAGGAAAAGAATTAAAAATTTAAAAAGATGCCATTTACAACAGCATGAAACTTTTCCAATATCTAGCTATAAATTTAATAAAAACCTTGTAAGATCTCTTCCCCAAAACTATACATCGTTAGTGAGAGAATTTTAAAAGACCTAAAGACCTAAATAAATGGACACATATAACATGTTTATCGACTGGAAAACTCAAATTTATAAATACGTCATTAATCCCATCTTGATCTACAAACTCAAGGCAACTGCAATTAAAAAATCCCAACAGGATTTTGTGTTTGTATGGAAATTCACAAGCTGCTTCTACAATTTATATGGAAATGCAGAGAACCAAGAATAGGCAAATATTCTTGGGGGAGAGAAAAAAAGCAAGTTGGGAAAACTTACTTTACCATATATCAAAACATAGTATTCAAGAAAAAGCAAATTAAAACTACAAGATACTACTTTACACCCACCAGAAAAGCTAAAATTATGTTAACTTAATAGCAAATGTTGGCAAGGATGCAGAGCAATAAGAACTCAAACTTATATGGGAGGACAAATTGCTACAACCACCATAAAACACAACATGGCTTTATCTCCTGAATTTGAAGATGAGAGCAATTCTATGTCTACCGCTTTACCAAACATAAACGGAGACATATGTGCACCAGGAACCTTGAACAAGAATAATCAAATCATCAAGATCCATAATAGAAACCCATCCAAATAGAAAGTTCTCCAAACTAGAAACCCATCAATAGAAAAATGGATAAATTGTGGTATATTCATATAACAGAGTTATATACCTACCCCAACATGAAACAACATAAATGACTTGCCTAATGTAATTTTGAGTGACAGAAGCTAAACACAGAATACATATATATGATATATAGAGAGGTCAAAACAAAAACCATAGGGTTAGAGGTTATAGTGGCTATTTCTGGGAAGGCAGTGTATGGTGATTAGGAAGGCATGAGGGGAGCTTCTGGGGTGCTGACAATATTCTATGTTTTGGTTTGTACAGTAGTTACATAGGTATAGCTCTATGATAATTTACTGAAATTTACATTTGTTTCTTGTGCTTTCTCTATGTTTATTTTTCAGTACAGTAAAAGTTGAAATAAAATGTAAAACCAAACTAAATGAAAACCAAACAATAAATCTGGCTATATTTACTCCATTTCTGATTCAGAGGGGTGCAGTTTTTTTCTTCCTCAGCAACAACATAATGAATCAGTTAGAACTCTTACTCCTAAGGATTTGGTATAAAATGTCTTACTCTCACATTTTTAATTTCAAAGTTATTAGCTTTTTAAAAATTATATGGTTCATTAACATTAATCATTCTATCCTCCATTTTTCATTGTGTAAATACCAAAAAACATAATCAATCCCTATTAGATCAAGCCCAAATTTCTCAGCCTGCCATTAAAAGCCTTCCAATAGCTGATTCCATCTGACCAGTAGAATATTATCTATTCCTAAGTGACAACTCAAACTTTCCACTCCTATCAGATTGGCTTCTAGCCAATCCTTACTCAAACTCTTAGTCACTTGTGATTATCTTTTTCTCATGCCCATCAATTAAATTTTAAAGTCTTCAAGAATCTGTTTAAGTCCTACCTCCTCTAGAAGCCTAAATAACTGAGTATACATGCTACTTTTATATTTTTTTAGTTTGCTTCATCTCTTCCAATACATTTTAAGACTTACTTTTCCTAGTGCATCAACTACAGTGCCTACTTCACTTGGAGTTATGGTAAAAGGCTGATAAATATCTGATGTCTGTATGTGAATATATGGGAGGCAAGAGAGTGAAGAAGTAACAAAACCCTAACTATTCCTCCATGGTCCCTAAGAGCACTATTGCTCTGAGAGATTCTAGCTCAAGACAGTAGTTTAGCAATTTGGAGGCTGGATATTTTCATTACATACAATGTGTAGTGGGCACTGACACACAAAAGTATGGGGTAAGGGCAAAATACAACCAGTTAAAATAGAAAGGTTTGGACTGTAACAGGAACTTAAATGCTCAGATACACAAAATGCTTTTATGGATCCCAATGATTTCAGAAAGAGATTTCAATCATAATTTGAGTAAATACCATCAATACATCTTTTGAATGATATTAAAAAGCGCCTTCTTTAATATTTTGGGTATCCTAATAACTTCTGATGAGCCAGTGCTTTTAAAATAAATAAACAGGGTTTCCCTGGTGGCGCAGTGGTTGAGAGTCCGCCTGCCGATGCAGGGGACATGGGTTCGTGCCCCGGTCCGGGAAGATCCCACATGCTGCAGAGCGGCTGGGCCCGTGAGCCATGGCCGCTGAGCCTGTGTGTCCGGAGCCTGCGCTCCGCAATGGGAGAGGCCACAACAGTGAGAGGCCCACGTAACACACACAAAAAATAAATAAATAAAAATAAATAAAATAAAATAAATAAACAAAAGGAATGAACCAAAAAATACCACAATTCATGACTGGCTAATCTCTGAAGACACTGGCAATCCGGTGTAATATGACAAGTTAGTATATATATCTGAAACAAAGAACAATTAGCAAATGTAAGAATTAAGTTTATATATAACTTATTACCAAAGCTAATAAGTAATTGGCTTACTAAAACAGAACATCTTTAACTGAAATATTATTAAGTGAACCCATATTTACATTAGTCTCCTAAAGAGACTGTGTTCAGCAAATACTGGCATGTACCATCACTTCAGAAGTCCTTAATAAAACAGAAGATCCAATTAATATGCTAGTGATCTCTAAAAGGGACATTAGCAGGGTTCAGTCTCTGTTGAAAAAGTACATATCATTAAAGTTAAAAATTTAAGTTAAAATATTAAGTTAAAAATCCAGAGAAATTTCAACATACGTGAGCTTTGTGATAAGGGTTGTTCTCTTTGATCCCTGGTAAATATCTATGCCTTCCCAAAATGGTCTGAACAAATCCATCTCTTTTACAATTCTTCACTGTCTCTCTCATGAAATGATTAATCCCTACAAAGAAAATGAAGAAACAATTACAACCAATATCCATCCTTAATCTCACTCACTAGTTTCAATATAGTGAAATAAACCAAAATTCACCATGATTAACATTAATAGCACATCATCAAAATTTTGCATATAAAGTTTCATTCACTTTTTCTTCCAGTTTTATTGAGAAATAACGGACACACATCACTGTACAGCATGACAGTTTGCTTTACATATATTGCAAAATAGTGCTCACTTAGGCAGCACATATACATATATAATGAAATGATTACCACGATAGATTTAATTAACACTCATCACCTCATATAGCCATGAAAGTTAGAAACAAAAGGGACTTTAGAAATGACATAATCTCTGTTTTTCAACCAACACCACCACCAACAAAAAATACAAAACTAAACTCCAGAACAACAGAGCAGGTACTAAAACCTAGATGGTTTTATTACAGGACCTTAAGACTATTCCATGCTACTTTTCACAGGGTTCTGTTCTTTGATCACACTAACCCTCTTTTACTCTTTGAGCTTATCTTTTCCGGGCTTTAATACATTCCAATAGCTCCTTGTTACCATCTATGCTATGATTCAAATAGGACCTAACTGAAACTAATGCATGAAGTTGTAATATTTTATTAGAAACTTACACAACTCAATTCTTAAAATTCAAAAAGACTATATATAGTATATTACTCAAACACATTCATATTCCCTATACCACCATTCATCCTTTGCTATATAGGTCCGTTATTAGGTCTTATGACTCTCCAGGATGAACTCTTTGCTTCAGATAGGCCAGTCTCTTCATTGCTCATTCCTGTCTCTGAGCTAGAGAGGTTCTTCTCTCCTGGAACATTCTTTTTCTATACTCTTTAAAACACATTCAAGTACAGAGACTGCTAATCTATCTTTATTCTTTTGTATAATTTCTGCTTTCTCACAGCTCTGCTCATCCTAAGTAATAAACACTAATGCCTCCCAATTAAAACCCCTCATTTAAGGATTTCTATTGTATGGCTGGCACAGATTGTGGGTGAAAGGAAGGGGAGAAACCCTGCCAAGTGCAGCTGTTGGTGATATCTGACTACTAGCATAGGAATTTCAGAAAGCAATCAGGCTCTCCTCTTCTTCTCTTCAAGAATTACTGTGATACTGCTGAGTAAAGAGCAAAGAAAAGGATGAGATTTAAGAGACTACAACTCTATGAATTCTCCTACCTGACTCCTGTAGGAAGCCTTCAAATATTCAGATTGCCAGAACTACTTAAAAAAAACAATCAATGCTGAGGTATAATTTACATACAATAAACAATGCTGATATAATTTAAATACAATAAAAGGCACCCACTTCCGGTGAACAGTTTGATGCATTTTAACAAACGTATACACCCCTCTAACAACCACTACAAGATACAAAACATTTTAATCACCTTCACAGTCAGCTCCCCATTATCAGCCTCAAACACTAATGGATCTACTTTATTTCACTGTATATTTTTCATGTTCTTGAATTTCATAAATTACACTGTATGTTCTCACTTGTGTCTGCCTTCTCTTGCTAAGTAGCATTCCATTGAAAAGATATACCAAAATCTGTTTATCCATTATCCTGTTGACAGATATTTGTTCCTGTTAAAAAGGAGACAGCAGGGCCAAAATGGAGTCACTTGTGCTAAACCCTATGTCAGCAAACTAAGACTTACTACCTAACCAAATTGCAGCCTCAACACCCCCAGGAATGTAACCTTTAACCAGCCAACCTGGTATTACATGGTCAGCACTAGTGAGGTTATCTGCCCAATAGGCCCTTCCATTCCCCTTAGAAGAGTGACCTTGCCTGAAACAATGCATTCTTTGCTAATATTTCCTTTATCCACCTACCCCCTTTCTGCCTTTAAAAAGCTTTCCTCTTCTACAGTTTGGTGGAGCTCCTTTCTAGTGCTAGATGGGATGTTGCCCAATTCATGAATCATTGAATAAAGCCAATTTGATCTTTAATAAATTTACTCAGTTGATAAAGAAATGGAGTAATAGATAGAGAACAAACAGATGGTTGCCAGAGGGGAGGGAGTTGGGGAGAGGAGAAAAATAGGTGAGGGAGACTAAGAGGCACAAACTTTCAGTTACAAAACACATGAGTCACAAGTATGAAATGTAGAGTGTGGGGAATATAGTTAATAACTATGTAATATCTTTGTATGATGACAGATGACAACTAGACTTACCATGGTGACCATTTTGAAATGTATAGAAATATCAAATCACTGTGTTGTATACCAGTAATTAACATAGTTTGTAGTTCAAATATACTTCAAAAACAAACTCATAGAAAAAGCGATTAGATTTGTGGCTACCAGAGGTGGGGAGTGGGAGGAGAGGTAATGGGTGATGGTGGTCAAAACATACAAACTTCCAGTTATAAGATAAATAAGTACTAGGAATGAAATGTACAACACGATAAAGCTGATTAACACTGTTGAATGTTATATATGAAAACTGTTAAGAGAGCAAATCCTAAGAGTTCTCATCACAAGGAAAAAATCTATTTTTTCTATTTCTTTAATGTTGTATCAATATGAGATGATGGATGCTCACTAAATCTATGTGGTAATCATTTCATGATGTATGTAAGTCAAATGATTATGCTGTACACCTTAAACTTATAAAGTGCTGTGTGTCAATTATAACTCAATAAAACTGGGAAAAAATTTTTTTAATTTACTCACTAGGATTTTTGTTGTTTAACATTTCCAGTCTTTGGCTGTTATGAATAAAACTGCTATAACATTCACATACAAGTCTTTCTTTGGACATATGTTTTGATTTTTCTTGGGCAACCATCCAATAGTAGAATTGCAGAATCATACAGTTAAGTGTATGTTTTACTTTATATGAAAGAGCCATAGTGTCTTCCAAAGTGGTTGTACCATTTTACAACCAATCAGCAATGTAAAAGAGACACAAATGTTTTTAAATTTTAGCATTCTAGTGTTTCTATAATGGTATCTCTTTGTGGTTTTAACTTGCTTTTCCCTGAGAATAAATGACGATAACACTTGTAGTTATTCACATATTTTCTTTTGTGAAGTGTCTGTTCAAATTTTTGAACTTTATTTTATTGCATGACTTACTTTCTTAGTATTGAGTTGTAAGAGTTCTTTATATATTCTGGATGCAAGTCCTTTGTTAGATAACAGGAACTATAAATATTTCCTCTCAGTCTGTGGCTTGACTTTATATTTTCTTAATGATGTCTTTTATTAATATTTATTTTTTATTTATTTATTTATTTTTATTTTATAATATTTATTTATTTATTATGACTAATTCAGTGTTATTATCACCTAAGAAATTGTTGCCTACCTTAATGTCATAAAGCTCCTCTCCCTTTTCTTCTGCAAGATTGATAGTTTTAGTTTTTACTTTTACGTCTGTGCTTCATATCAAGTTAATTTTTGAATATAGTATGAGATAAAGTAGAAGTTCACTTTTTCTCCATACTAGTAACAGTTGTTCTAGCACCAATTGTTGACATGACCATCTTCCCTCCATTGAATTACCATGGCAACTTTGTTGAAAATCAATTCACCATATACGTATAGGTCTATTTCCTGATGCTCTATTGTGTTTCATTGTTCCCTGTGTCTATACCTGTGTCTTATACCTATCTTGATTATTGTAGTTTTATAATAAATTTTGAAACCAAGGAGTGTAAGTAATCAACATTGTACGTTTCCCCAAAAAATTATTCTAGTTATTCCAGGCCCTTTGAATTTCCATATAAATTTAGAATCAGCTTGTCAAATTTGACACAAAAGTCTAATGATATTTTGATTGGAAATGCACTGAAACTATAGAACAACTTACAGAGAACCGTAATCATAACAATATTGTGCCTTCTAATAAATTAACATGGTAAACCTCACATTTACATAAGTATTCTTCAATTTCTCTCAGGATTGCTTTGGAGTTTTCAATAAAGTCTCTTGCACATACTCTGTTAAATTTATCCCAAGTATTTCATGGTTTTTGATGTTACTGTAAATGGTTTTATTTTTACGTCATTCACTAATTGTTTATTGTTAGTATATAAAAATACAACTGATTCAGGGACTTCCCTGGTGGTCCAGTGGTTAAGACACCGCACTTCCATTGCAGGGGGCATGGGTTTCATCCCTGGTCGGGAACTATGATCCCACATGCCATGCTGGCATGGCCAAAAACAGGAAAAAAACAAAAAACAAAAAAACTGATTTTTACAAACTGACCTTGTATGGTAGGAACCTGTGCCAAATTTAATTATTTGTTCTAGTAGGTGTTTTTGTTGAAATCACATGATTTTCTATGTACAAGATCATGTCATGTGTGAATAAAAGTTTTTCTTTTGGGGGACTGGGGACAGGGTTGATTACAAAAGGGCATAAAGGAACTCTTTGAGATGATGAGGTGATGGTTCCATACCTCAGCTGTAATGTAAACAGTATGACTGCGTGCATTTGTGAAAATTCATAGAACTATACAACTAAAAAAGGTGAATTTTATTGTGTGCAAATCACCTCAATAAACTGCCAAAAGAAGAGAGAATTTAAAATGGTGATATTCAAACTGCTCTATAAAAGCAATTTTTCTCTCACAGTTTCTAGTACATTTACTCAATGGTTTACTGTTTCAAGATAAACCTATGTAAACCTAAAGCACAGGACAATTCCTAGATTTTATAAGATTTTTACAACGACACAGTAGCATATACATCAACTTCAATTTGCTATTCCATTTCTGTCCCTACTTTTATGAAAAAAGCACATCTCTAAGTAAGGTTGATGTTATTTAATCAACAATGCTTGATGAAAACTTGTTAATAGAAAATTCTGTAACACAAATTTTTAAAAATATAATATGAAAAGAGAGTTGAGAAGAATAGTATCTAGAAGATAATTAACATTCAATGCTTCCTTACCAGTATATCTGGATTTGAAGGAGTCAATGTAAAAAGCAGCATCATTTTCTTTAATACCCATCTGCTCTCCCAAAGATTTAGCTCTCATTCCATAAATGATTCCATAGCAAATCTGAAAGGGACTCATCACACTCAGTAAGTAAATTATAGGTCATAACTACATAAAATGCAAACATAAAAAGTTCATTAGGATTGAGATTTGGTAAACTTTTCATAATGAGTCAAAGAAACGATTAGATTTGCTTTGGTAGGTTAGATCCATAGAAGCTGATATCCAGTGAGCGCCTTTACTGCCTTTTAGCAATACTTTTTGAGGTGTGGGAAGAAAGAGAAGAAGGGGCAGAATATGAATGAATATGAGTGTGTGTGTGTGTGTGTGTGTGTGTGTGTGTGTGTGTGTGTGTGTGTGTGTTAAGAAAACCCTAGTGGTTTAAAAGGAAATATTTCTGTCATTTATCCACAAGTCTTCAGAGAAGCTTTCTACTCCTCATAACACTTCATTAACTGCTGATTAAGGAAGTGCCTAGAAAAAAAAAAAAGAAGTGCCTAGAAGTCAGGAAAGAGAAGAATTACAAACATTCCTCTCCTCACCTTTGAATAGCACTAAAAAAGCAGGAAGAGTAGACTACATGGCTTCATAATAGGGAGGACGTCATTGGAAATAAATATCCTCTTCATCTCACAGCCACCTGAAATCCCACAATTGCAGAATTCATTTGGGTTAAACATAAACTTTTGAGAAAATTTTGGGAGTAGTGGAGGAAAATGGTCTAAATAGGTCAATAAAGAAACTGATTTAGTAATAAGTATTGCCTGGGTTCAAATCCTAGTTCCACCATTTACAAGAGGTAATATCTTGCACAATCTACCTTGTATCTCAGTTTCTTCAACTATAAAATGAGGACATCATGAGTTTGTTAGGATTAGATGAGTTATTTTATATACGTGTGTATGTGCGCACGAGCACGCGCGCATGGGTGTGTGTGTGTGTGTAGGATACCACCTGACATAAAGCAAGATCTAAATAAAATTAAATAAATTTTTAATTTTAATTTTAAATAAAATTTTAAAAGATAACTTGCAAAAAATGATTATCAAAATCCAAAATACTTTCCAAAATAATTTTTTTTTAAATTACATCGAGAGGGATTTTTTTCACTCCTGTTTTCTTTTCCTTTTTGGTCTTTTTACACTTTTTTTTTCTTAATTCAGATATTACTTAGTGCTAGCTGATATCTCAGCAAGACTGAGATCTAGATTAGATGGTTCAGTGCGTGGTGATTCAAGAAAAAAACTGGTATAGCATAAACACTATTAAATCATGCAAGAACTTATTAAACAGAGGCAGCTATCATCAGTGTATAAATGTTTAGATTATGGAGTCAGAATGTCTAAGTTCTGTCATTCTGAACTTATCCAGGCTCCACCACTTATACCTATATGACCTTAAGCAAACTACTAACTTTCTGTGCCTTGATTTCCTCCTATGTAAAATGGGAATAATAATAATAAAACCTATTCCATGTATTTACTATGAGGATTAAATATTGGAATATTACCTATTTAACTTAGGGTCTGATTCTTGCTAAATGCAGGATTTAATCTGAGAAGATTAAATAGAGAGGACAAAGCTGGCTTTCTAAATAGTGGAAGAAACAAGTGTTGGTGCTAAACAGACAGTGGTGAGAGGAAGTGTTTCATGCCTAATAAGCCAGTCAAGAATCACAGCTGTGAGTAACAAGAAGTGTAAATGTAAAACTAGTAAAGCAGGATCTTAGAGGTGGTGTGCTTTAACCTCAGCCAACAATCCTGCTCTCTTGAAAAGGACATCGGATTTCCCACAGGTCATGTGATAAGCAAGTATCAAGTGTTAATTTAGGCCAGGGAACGGTGTCAATGTGACCTTTGATTTTCCCTGTGTCCAACAGTCATCCAGGAGTAGGAACTAATATGAGCCCATGTGAAAAGTCCAAGGGCAGTATGAAGTTTCACAGGAAGATTAGCTAACCAATGGCCTCAAAAAACTAAAAGGCTGGGTTTCCCTGGTGGCGCAGTGGTTAAGAATCTGCCTGCCAGTACAGGGGACACGGGTTCGATCACCAGTCCATGAAGATCCCACATGCCGCAGAGCAACTAAGCCCGTGTGCCACAACTATCGAGCCTGCGCTCTAGAGCCCGTGAGCCACAACTACAGAGCCCGTGTGCCGCAACTACTGAAGCCCATGTGCCTAGAGCCCGTGCTCTCAACAAGAGAAGCCACTGCAATGAGAAGCCTGCGCACCGCAATGAAGAGTAGCCCCCGCTCACCGCAACTAGTGAAAGCCCGTGAGCAGCAACGAAGACCCAACACAGCCATAAATAAATAAATAAAATTTATTTTAAAAAATAATAACAGGGGCTTCCCTGGTGGCGCAGTGGTTGGAAGTCCGCCTGCCGATGCAGGGGACACGGGTTCGTGCCCCAGTTTAAAAAATAATAATAATAATAATAATAATAATAACAAATAAATCTTAAAATAACTGAAAAGCTAATAGTTATTGATTATAATCTGCAGCTCAGGAATATTTATTTTTCAACAAACATTCAGAGAGCACCCTTCTATAAAAGGCACCGTGGCTCAATGCGTGTGAATATAAAAAGATAAATATATGTGTGCTTACAGCCTAGAAAGAGATTTTTAAAATACACACACACACACACACACACACACAATTATCTACCACCACCATCACAATATCTACCACTAATGCATATAGATTTCCCAGAACTAAGTAGGCTCGGACTAAGTCTACCTGATTCTTTCTATTGACTCTATAAAGGTAAATATGAATACCATGAGACAGGCTCAGATGAATGTTGTGAAAAATCCAAAGAGGGAGAAATCACTCCTCAACCACAAATGATTGAGATAGTTAAAAAAAATGTTTTTTGAATCGTAAAAATTCTCCTCATTTATGTTAAACATGTTCAGTAAAGACCACCTGTTTTGCTTGTTGCCTCAGATCATCCCCAACAGACTCTGGCTCAATCATCTTCCATTCAGCTGCAATACTCCTGAAAACATCAGCTCCAGTATTTAGTGCTTGAATGAGACGATGATCGTGGGATAAATGAGCCAAGATCCTCAGCTCAAGTTGAGAGTAATCAGCAGCTAATATTAAACCACCTGAAAGAGAAATAATTTTAGAAAAGTCGGTACAAAGACAAAACTAAGTTTTATAACACTGAGCAGGATGACAGAAATTTAGTTCCAACATACAACCATGAGATCATGTAAAAAAGCTCAAATCAAAAAAAGCTAAAGCCTTGCTCTTAATATGATGCAATTCAGCTCTGTAACACGTAAAAATTTTTTGCTTAGCTTTCAAGGATATGTAATATATGTAAAGCCACCCTTGACCTCTGCCTGTTAACCACTGTGGTAGTGCTTTCCTCAGTGTTCCTAAAGCACTGACACATAATCTAAAATGGTTCTTTCATGCCTCTCCCACGTAACACTGAGCCATTAGGGATGGGAGACAATCTTCCTTTGCATTCTACAGAAATGCACAGTTCCTGGTACCTAATAGGTCCTTAACAAATGGTTGTTGAAGGAATGAATGAATGAGTGAATAAAGAAACTGGTTTCTAATGTGTGCTGAATTTTAAGGGGGCTGGAGAGAAATGTGTGCTCTGCTTTGAAAATAAACTTTTTCAACAAAAAAAGGTCAAGTGGCCTGTATGTGAAAAAGAGTATTCAAATAATTAAGAATTATTTATCTATTTATTTATTATTTATCCATAATTTATCTATGGACTAGAAATGACTGGATATGCATGGCAAAAACAAAACAAGCAAAAGCACGGTTAAAGAAAAATATTTGCAACTGATATCACAAAGGACTCATTGCTATATTGTATAAAAGAGGTGCTATAAATCAAGAACAAAATATAAACAAGCAATTCACAGAACTAATAAAAACAAAAGAACCTTAAACCTATTAAAGAATGCTTAACTTCATTCACAATAAAAGAAATGTAAATTAATTCTATAACAAGAAACAATCCTTTTCTACTTGTAAAAATCCAGAGGTTGGATGGCACATTCTGTGGCAAGGCTGTGGATAAAGAAACACTCATACATTGTTACTTAGAAGTAAATGGTAACTGTGTCCCATTAGATGGCAATTTGACAATATCTATCAAAATTAAACAGGTTTTTTACTCTGTGACTCAGTAAACAAGCCCACAGGCTGCTGCAAAGATTATCTGCACACAGATTAAACTGGCTTACGTTCAAACTTCTTTACTGATAATCACAAGTCTTCAGCATAAAAATATTAAACAAAGAAACAAAGCAAACAACAGTGTATATGGAATGCTTATGCTTGTGTAAGAACAGAGGAAGAAAATAGTACATATTCATATTTGCTTGTATCTGCATAAAGAAATACTGGAAAGATATATAAGAAACTCAAATATGTAATTAACTATAAGACTTGTACATAACAGGGTAGGTAGGACAGGGAAGGAAGCAAAGTTTCTCAATATATACCTTTTATATATTTTGATTTCTGAACTATGTGAATGAATAACCAATTCAAAAATATATAGATACTGATTTGAAACAAATGACCACAACTTTATGGCCTTTCTGCCCTAAACAAAATAAAACTGGACAAACTATATGAAATAACAGTTTTCAGATGTTGGACAATATGCAATGCAGGACTACAATCCCTGAGAAAGGGGAAGGAGAGGGGAGATAAGAGGAGCCATGCAACTGTCTCAAGTTTCTGAATGGAGGCAGTGCAGGGAAAGAGATGAAACAAAGCACTGTGGTCTCTGAGCTGGAAGAAGAAAGTGTAATTTGGGCCTGCTGAGGCTGCTAGAACTTGTGAAATTTGGAGAGAAAGGAACTGTGCATAAAAGGATCACCAGAAATATGCACAGTAATCCCTTTGGATTTTTGACCAAATACTAAACTGTGCAGGGAGAAAGTTCAGAGAACCAGGCAAAGAACAAACACTAAAGAAATAGCTATTATCAAAGTTCAGCTGTGAGCTGAATGACTTGAACAACATACTCTTGAATGTTGAAATATGTTCAAGCTCTGACCAGACAGAGTGGAGAAACCCTGCTGAACAAATTGAGCACAAAGTAGAGACCGCAGTAAGGCCAAACCTTACAATGAAGGTTAATCTAGCCCTAGAGTAAAGGCTACTCTAAATGTCTGCTCACAAAGCTTTAAAAGCCTCAAAATGATCAAGCTGATGTGAAAGTAAATTAACTGCCTGCCAGAAGAAAATGCTATAAATGAGGACTACAAAATCCAAGAAGTTAACAATGTAGTAACCATAATGTTCAGCATACAATAAAAAAATACTAGACATATGAAGAACCAGGAAAATGTAACTCTGACTAGGAGAAAATTCAGTCAATAGAAAAATGACTCAGAAATTACAGAGATGAAGGAATTTTAATATGTTCAGGAATTTAAAGAAATATAAAAATGATGATGGAACAGTAAATTACAATAAAGTAATGAAAACTATACAAAAAATTAAAATTCTAAAACTGAAAATACAATATCTGAAACGTAAAATTCACTAAAAGGATATGACAACAATTAGACACTGTAGAAAAAACGATCAGTGAACATTAAAACAGTCAATAGAAAATATCCATTGCAGTACAAAGTTGAAAAAAATGAAGAGAGGGGAATAAAGAAGAAAAAAAGGTTCAGTGATCTGTGGAACTATACTAAGTTGTATTACACATGTATATTTGGAGTAATGGGAAAATAGGGACAAAAATATTATAAGAAATAATGGTTGAAAATGTTCCAAATTTAATGAAAAATATAAGCACATAGATTAAGAAGAAGAAAAAAAAAACCTAAGTGAACTCAGGAAATTCAGCAAACTCAAAAGCCCAAATAGTAAAGCATAAAAAACCACCCAGAGACTCACATCCAAATCAAATTGCTAAAACTGAATGATGAATTTAAAAAATCAAAAAAGCATCCTGGGAAAAAATATATTATGCTTGGAGGAATAGCAAGAAAAATAGTGGTGTACTTCTCCTCAGAAGTAATGCAAACCATAAGCTAATGGAAATATAAAGTGCTAAAAGAGAAGGACTATAAACCCATAAATCTACGTCAAATAAAAAAATCTTACAAAAGTGAGGATAAAATAGAAAAATTTAGACATGGAAATGCTAAGAGAAATCACTGTCAATAGAACTGCACTACAAAAAACACCTTAAAGAAGTACTCTGGGTGAAGAAAATTGATAACAGATGGAAACTTATGTCTACTTCAAAGAACAAAGAGTGCCAGGAAGGGTAAAAAAGTGAACAGAAAGAAAAGACACTTGTTTCTTACTTTCTTTGAAAGGTCATAACTGTTTATAGCAAAAAAAAACTACATAGCAAAGTTTATAATAGTCATAGATGTTAAATGTATTACAAAAAATGGGAAATGGAAAAACACTCCTTACATTATGGATGAAGTGGTATAAAATTATTTGAAGCTAGACTGTGATGTGATGCATATTGTAAACTCTAAAGTATCTAAGATATAGAGTTAAAAACATAATAGAGGAAATAAAACAATAAGTCATTTACAGTTTTTTTAAAAAAAAAGAACAGATAGAACAAAATACAAATGACAAGTCAATAGACTTAAATCCAACCATATATCAAGAATTATTTTTTAAACATCTTTATTGGAGTATAATTGCTTTACAATGGTGTGTTAATTTCTGCTTTATAACAAAGTGAATCAGCTATACATATACATAGCCGCATATCTCCTCCCTCTTGTGTCTCCCTCCCACCCACCCTATCCCACCCCTCTAGGTGGTCACAAAGTACTGAGCTGACCTCCCTGTGCTATACAGCTGCTTCCCCCTAGTATCTGTTTTACATTTAGTAGTATATATAAGTCCATGACACTCTCTCACTTCATCCCAGCTTACACTTCCCCCTCCCCATGTCCTCAAGTCCATGATCTATGTCTGCATCTTTATTCCTGTCCTGCCTCTAGGTTCATCAGAACCTTTTTTTTTTTTAGATTCCATATATATGTGTTAGCATACGGTATTTGTTTTCCTCTTTCTGACTTACTTCACTCTGTATGACAGACTCTAAGTCCATCCACATCACTACAAATAACTCAATTTTGTTTCATTTTATGGCGGAATAATATTCCATTATATATATGTGCCACATCTTCTTTATCCATTTGTCTGTCGATGGACACTTAGGTTGCTTCCATGTCCTGGCTACTGTAAATAGAGCTGCAATGAACATTGTGGTATATGACTCTTTTTGAATTATGGTTGTCTCAGGGTATATGCCCAGTAGTGGGATTGCTGGGTCGTATGGCAGTTCTATTTTTAGTTTTTTAACGAACCTCCATACTGTTCTCCATAGTGGCTGTATCAGTTTACATTCCCACCAACAGTGCAAGAGGGTTACCTTTTCTCCAGCATTTATTGTTTGTAGATTTCTTGATGATGGCCATTCTGACCAGTGTTGAGGTGATACCTCAATGTAGTTTTGATTTGCATTTCTCTAATGATTAATGATATTGAGCATCCTTTCATGTGTTTGTTGGCAATCTGTATATCTTCTTTGGATAAATGTCTATTTAGGTCTTCTGCCCATTTTGGGATTGGGTTGTTTGGTTTTTTTGATATTGAGCTACATGAGCTGCTTGTAAATTCTGGAGATTAATCCGTTGTCAGTTGCTTCATTTACAAATATTTCCTCCCATTCTGAGGGTTGACTTTTCATCTTGTTTATGCTTTCCTTTGCTGTGCAAAAGCTTTCCATTTTCATTAGGTCCCATTTGTTTATTTTTGTTTTTATTTCCATTTCTCTAGGAGGTGGGTCAAAAAGGATCTTGCTGTGATTTATGTTATAGAGTGTTCTGCCTATGTTTTCCTCTAAGAGTTTTATAGTGTCTGGCCTTACATTTAGGTCTCTAATCCATTTTGAGTTTGTTTTTGTGTATGGTGTTAGGGAGTGTTCTAATTTCATTCTTTTACATGTAGCTATCCAGTTTTCCCAGCACCACTTGTTGAAGAGGCTGTCTTTTCTTCATTGTATATTCTTGCCTCCTTTATCAAAAATAAGGTGACCATATGTGTGTGGGTTTATCTCTGGGCTTTCTATCCTGTTCCATTGATCCATATTTCTGTTTTTGTGCCAGTACCATACTATTTTGATTACTGTAGCTTTGTAGTATAGTCTGAAGTCTGGGAGCCTGATTCCCCCAGCTCCGTTTTTCTTTCTCAAGATTGCTTTGGCTATTCGGGGTCTTTTGTGTTTTCATAAAAATTGTGAAATTTTTTGTTCTAGTTCTGTAAAAAATGCCAGTGGTAATTTGATAGGGATTGCATTGAATCTGTAGATTGCTTTGGGTAGTAGAGTCATTTTCACAATGTTGATTCTTCCAATCCAAGAACATGGTATATTTTTCCACCTATTTGTATCATCTTTAATTTCTTTCATCAGTGTCTTATAGTTTTCTGCATACAAGTCTTTTGTCTCCTTAGGTAGGTTTATTCCTAGATATTTTATTCTTTTTGTTGCAATGGTAAATGTGCGTGTTTCCTTCATTTCTCTTTCAGATTTTTCATCATTAGTGTATAGGAATGCAAGAGATTTCTGTGCATTAATGTTGTATCCTACTACTTTACCAAATTCATTGATTAGCTCTAGTAGTTTTCTGGTGGCATCGTTAGGATTCTCTATGTATAGTATCATGTCATCTGCAAACAGTGACAGCTTTACTTCTTCTTTTCCGATTTGGATTCCTTTTATTTCTTTTTCTTCTCTGATTGCTATGGCTAAAACTTCCAAAACTATGTTGAATAATAATGGTGAGAGTGGACAACCTTGTCTTGTTCCTGATCTTAGTGGAAATGGTTTCAGTTTTTCATCACTGAGAACGATGTTGGCTATAGGTTTGTCATCTATGGCCTTTATTATGTTGAGGTAAGTTCCCTCTATGCCTACTTTCTGGAGGGTTTTTATCATAAATGGGGTTGAATTTTGTCGAAAGCTTTTTCTGCATCTATTGAGATGATCATATGGTTTTTCTCCTTCAATTTGTTAATATGGTTTACCACATTGATTGATTTGCATATATTGAAGAATCCTTGAATTCCTGGGATAAACCCCATCAAGAATTATTTTAGATAGTTAACTAAACACTACATTTAAATGTCAGAAAGTTTCAGGTTAAATCCATATAAATTTAATTTAAATTAATTTTAAAATTTTAAACAAAATCAATATAAAATATTGTGTTAAACACAATTTTTTTAGGTAAGAATAAATACTATGAAATATTATTTGGCCTTAAAAAAAAAAAAGGAAAGTCTGACACAATTGCTACAACATGAATAAACCTTGAAGACATTATGCTACATGAAATAAGCCAGGCACAAAAGTACAAATATTATATGATCTCAAGTGGTCAAATTCATAGGGACAGAAAATAGAATGGTGGTTGCCTGGGGCTGTGGGAGTCCAGGGGGACAGTTATATTTAATGTGTACAGAGTTTCAGGTGGGGATGATGAAAAGTTCTGGAGATGGATGGTGGTAATGGCTGCACCACAATGTGAATGTACTTAATGCCACAGAACTGAATACTTTAATATAGTTACAATGGTAAAATGCTGGTAGTTCATATTTAAAAAGCAAAGCTGAAAATTACCAAATGGGTTATACTATCATAAACCTGAGTTCACCTTTAGAATATAAATTTCTGACAGAATTCAAATATATTCAGCTGGTTAACTGCACTCACCCAGAGCTGCCAGGTGGCAAAAGGTAAAAGAGCAAATAGGGATGATTTGGGAGACAGATCATGACTTCCAAATGTTTTGATGATGAGTACTGAGGAGAGGTCAGACAGAAGTAAGATAGCCCTGAGGGTTACCCCCTGCAATAGGAAGCAGCAGTGGGGAGAAGTGGAGAAGAAACAAAAGAGCAAAACAAGTTAGAAAGAGACAAAAAAAAATTGTGCCCTTAGAGGTCAGTGGGGAGAGAAATTGAGGAAAGAGAGGGTTGACAGAGTGACAAATGCTGTAGAGAAGTCAAAGAGGATGACAACTAACAAAATTCACTGGATTTTGCAAAATGGTTTACAATGACCCAGGATTACATGATTTCAGCAGGATGCTGAGCAAATATCACAGAGGTTTCCCACAGAGCAGATCATGAAGACAATAATGACTGACTGTTATAAACCTGGCAACATGAAGGGGAAAAACAGGCTCCACCAAAGACAGGAAAGATGGAGGAACTAATGTATTCTTCTGAGCCTTATTCATAATTCAGGCTTTATCAGTGCTTTGAAAACCATTCCGACAGCAAAAAGAAGCTTAAAAACCATCATCAGTCACCTTACCTGGGAAAGGCACAAAGGCATGTCTCATGCTAACTGAAAACGGCATTCCTCTGTCTGAGGCTCTCTCCTCCATCTTTGCCTGGTGCCCAGGGTTCAGGCCACAACCCTTCTTTTTTCCTCCTCTGTTGTGCAAAGACATCATCAGTTTAATATCTTTATTGGAGTATAATTGCTTTACAATGGTGTGTTAGTTTCTGCTTTACAACAGTGAATCAGTTATACATATATATTACCATATCTCTTCCCTCTTGCATCTCCCTCCCTCCCACTCTCCCTATCCCATCCCTCTAGGTGGTCACAAACTCCCTAGCTGATCTCCCTGTGCCATGCGGCTGCTTCCCACTAGCTATCCACCCTACGTTTGGTAGTGTATATGTGTCCATGCCACTCTCTCACTTCGTCACAGCTTACCCTTTAAAGTTTAACAAACATACTAGACCTCGCTCAGCAAACCTTCAATTAAACAGGAAGTAAGGTATTTCTGTAATAACCTTTCCCACAAACTGCTTCACTCAATTCAGTAAATCTCATTGACCATATCTAATATAAATGATCTGTGCTTTTTCTTCCTTTTGTGAGCATAGGGAGAGGGCAGGAAGGGGGATGTTCCAGACACTGCTAAACTTGTCCCTTTAGTATATGACTTAAACAAGCATATAGTGCTGGTTGATTTAATTAGTGACCCAGATTTTCAGCTTTTTGCCATCAACTAGCTTCTTTAAACAGACTCAGGATTTGAAATAGAATAGAAATGTGTATGCCTGGAACAGAAAATTAAACTGATTTCATTATTTGTCCAATAGGCTATTTCTGAGCCATTCATACTCCCAAAAGTATATTAACCCAAATAAAGAGAAACGGAGTCTACCTGCCCATAGGAAGTAGGCCTTTGCCTAGGGCTTGGGAAGGTGGGCTTTCCTCTACTAGTGTTGGCATTTTGATCTCAAAATCTCTTGGTACATTCTGAATATTTGGTTCTATAAAGGTTATTCGTCCTAAAATCAAGCAGAATGAAGACATAAAATTAGAGGGCAGAAGGGAAGAGGGGAAATCTGACATTTACTTTAACATGAATGCCATTTCTGAATTATCCTAAAAATGCATGCTCTGTTATTGTTAAACTAAATTTAAATGAAATACACTTCATTATGTTCATGTGTCTAACAATAATAAGTACAAGACGAATTGTGATATAAGTGAATATATGAATCAGCTACAATATAGCGTTTTATAATTAACCTCGTTCTACAGAAACAATCCCATGATAAGAATATGATAAATCATACTATTTCTACGCTAAAATGAGTACCAGAAGTTAGCACTATAAAATGCTAGCAGTTATACTAATGAGTAAAAGACAAATCAAATGGATCTTAGGAGAAATGACTGTCGAAGCCTTTAAAAGCCAGGAACAAACAAGATACAGAGAAGAGGATCTGAAGCAGAAGAGCAACTGAGTGCTCAACAGGGACAACTGGGGCCACAGAAGTTAGGCCACAGGATGCAGGAGATGGAGTAACAGTGAGAGATGGTGACTAGAACGTTACTTTCTAGATATCACCTGGCCAGTTTTCCTCCTCCTCATCATCACTTATCACAAGAATCAATGGTAGGTAGCACTGACATGACTAGAAACTAGAATCAGGTGGCTAGTACATTTTCTAGGAAACAGAAAGCTATTTGTTTTAATGCTTATGGTCTTTACTTCCCCCCAAATATTTTACATTTTATTTACTTATTGGATGAATTTTTCAAAAACACACAGGTTTTGTTCAAAAAGTTTGGGTAACTGACTGCTACTGCAGTTTTTATAATACACATATAGTGACACAAAAATCCTCTGTTTTATGATACTCTTCATTCTAACAGGCTCTCTACTAGCTACTGGATGTAATTCCATCTTCTTTAGATGAATCAGAGATCTTAAGTATCTCAGATACTGTTTTTCTGAATAAACTCCTGATACTATATCCTCATTATTTCGATTTTAGCAAAAATTAGTGTTCAATTAATGGTAGATATTATTACTTATTAGCATTAAATGGCCTAATCAATTTTATAAAGCTAACAAATAGCACAGGAAAGAATCCAAGTCTCTTTCTGCCTCAGCACACTGTCTTCTCTTCTATGATAATATCAATACTTAATATTCAGGTCTAGTGTTTGAATTAATGAGGTAACACTGGTAGACAAATAAAATGGCAAAAGTAAATTACAAAACATGAATATAGCTTCATGAAGATGAATTCTAATAATGAAAGGGCTTTACTATACTTAGGTAAGCTTGTATTTCTAAAATATTCTTTAAATGTAGGCATAGTATAATGAAAAACAATCAGGAAAACAACAAGGAATTGATGACTTTCTGCTTTATAAGCAACAAATAAATGTGCAAAAGCTTTGAAAACTCTAGGTTGATTGTTTTTTCACAAACAAGGATTTATTTTACATAAGTTTACAGCATTAGCATATGTTTCAAAATGAAACTTAAAACAGGGCAAGAAATAGGGAAGAAGCACCAAGAGGTTAGCTTAATAGGGGGAAGGAAAAGAGGAATTGTTTAGAACAGAGACTAAGCAAGCAAAGAGAAAAGCAGCTCCTCACGGTGCCCCCATCCTCAATAACAGCAACAACTGATAATGCACCACTCATTATTCTAAACACTTTACATGTATTGACCTATTTAATCCTCAGGATGACCCAGTGAGGTAGGACTGTTATTATCTTGTTTTATACATGAGGAAACTTGGGCACTGAAAAGTTAAGTACCTTGTCTAAAGAGTCTCAGCACCAAGATTCAAACCCTGTGAAGATGTGATATCAAAGTCCACATTCTATGCCACCAAACTAAAATGTCTCCTCTATGAAGGAGTTAATGCTGCCCTTTCTTCCACTGCACATTGCATTTGACAAATATGTGGAGTTGTGCACTACCTAGAAAAAAAATGCTTTTTTTCTTCATGAGATTACATGCATACTTATCCCAAGAGGGCCATAAGACATGCAAAGGACTCTACAGCTTTCTTTTCTGATTGAGTAAAGTAAGACACTCCCTTATTACCCTACAGGCCTACTTAGATTCAACTTGGAGAGACTCTTAAGAGATTCAGAATAGGGCTGGGACTGAAATTAGATAAGATCACTGACTCAAATAAATATTTAATTCCTGGTCATACTCTCATCCAATCTCAGACATCCAAGTTACTCTATACAGTACTTGAAAGCAGGAACTGTATCTTACTAAATTTCATCTCTTTATCTACCTGATATTCATCTATGCTTTGGATGTAGTATGCGTTTCATAAATGTTTATAGAACTTCACTGAACCCAATGATCAACACTTGAATTCCTTGGTCGTCATAAGAAAATATTACATATGAATTTTTTTTTGCAAAACAGGATATTACCATATTTAAGATTTCTCATTACCTGTAGCAGTGTGTGATTGTGATACAGGATAGATTCTTTCCATTCCAAGGAAAGGATTCAGACGTTTTTCCCGCTGCAGGGGAAAGACCACTTTGGTAATAGCACTAGTGATTCTTCTCCACTCTAATATCAAGCCTGGTAAAGGATGTAATGCCCTTAATTTATTTAAAACATCCTGCCAAAGAATTATAATAAAGTAGGATCAGATTCTTGTCCAAATTCCATAGCAAACTAGAATCTCTTTTAAGTAAACAATATAATCTCAAAATTAAATTTGATAACTCCTGTATCTAAACTCAACTTTACTATTATAAAATTACTATTTGGGTTTTTTGGAAATCACCATAATGATAAATCTATAATAACTATAGATTATAAAATGTAAACATGTTAATGTTGAGTAATGTCAATTTACATCTACTATTTTTTAAAAACAATGAGATGTCAACTTAGTAAAACAGCTGCTTCCCCACACCCCACCCAATTGTTTACATCACCTCTTTTCTTTATATTTTCCTCCTCCATTGCTCATGTAATTGTAAGTTTCCCAGTTCTTTTTTTTTTTTCTTCTTTTTGCCATAATACTTTCATGGTTTTTGTATCAAGGAAATTTATTTTTAAAACTTTGAATTTTCCATGCTACAGACATTCAATGAACCGTTAAGGAACAAAAACTTGTGAGGTAAAAGGGCCAATGCGATTAAATAAAAAGTTTTGCTACAGAATGAAGCTGTGGAAATTTCCCCAGGGCAGGCAAGTCATAATTAATAATATTATGGTCAAAATTCTACAGAATGGCAACTTGGACAGCTCTCTCCATGGCTGTTGTGGCTGTACTTTCTATCCTTATTTTCCATGGATAATTCATTCAGTAAACATGTAAAATTAAGCCTTTCTTTTGTTCCGTGCACACAGTTTCCATGGGTAGTGATTCAATTTTACTTTGAAATTAACAGATTAGATTCTCAAAACAAATGCATGGAAAACTTACTATTTTGCTCTGGAATTGAAAAAAACAAAATTTTATTTATATTGACTGTCTTTTTATTTTTTTAATTCTTCCATACCTTTTTGTTCATGTTCATATAATGACAGAAATTATATTATACTAGAAGTCCAAGAGTAGTGCATGTCAATAATTAATGTCTATATAGGTCTGAATTTACAAACCTTTACACTGTTTTAATGATAAGAAGGACACAACTGCTAACTCAGATTATGATCCAGATTTTCCATGCTGGAATGTTTCCACAGTGTTTGTGGGCAGCTGAACCAAAAACCAATTTGTTTTTGTCTGGATAAGTTCAAATGGTGGACTACATTGGATCTTGATTTCATCAACATTCTTCCAAGATACCAAAATGCTAAAAGCAGTTCAGATTCTGCCCTGTGACTGCCCCAAAGAGCACCTTACTAGTGCTGAACTGTTTTCCCAGCCTTAGCTTCCATCCATCATCATTCCCTCTTCTGGTAGAACCCAAAGTTTTCTTGCTGCCTTGCTGTTTTCTCTCTCCATTTGGTGGCAACTTCAATTCCAAAAATAAAACCTGCAAGAAATTAATGCTTCTTTATTCAAGAATCAAATCACAAGTATTATCATTCAGAAAACATTTTAAAAAGTTATTCGAGAAAAGATTCTATACATTTCAACATGGATTATAAGAATTTTTTTGGACAATTTGGAATTATCACATTTAATAATGGCAATAAAATCTTATGTCAAGTAGGCTGTCCATACCCTAATTTAGTCAGTATTAGATTAATAGTAACACCAAGCTCTTAAACAGCCCAGAACACAGAATGTATATTCTGTGCTGAACGACTGACAAACTATTGGCATTGCGACTTTAGGTTGCTCTGATTATAAGCTCACCTAAATACCCCTTGATGTGGTAACCAATGCGGCTGCTTGATCACTTAAGCCCCATAGAGGATAAACATGGGAGCCTTCGTGGCTATTGTGTGATCACAAAACTCAGAGAACACTAAAGTAGGATGGGGCCCCAAAAGCCATCTAATTCCACTACCACAAGGCTAGACCCTGAGAGGCCCCGGGCAAAAAGCCAGGAGAAGGTGGCTGATCCGATGCAACAATAATGAAAGTTAGAGACAGGCCAGTAAGCACCCACTGAAGCAACTAGGCTTACACGGAACAGGGATCCAGGCTATGGGTCAGAGGGAAGATCCCACGTATACCTTAAACTCACTAGTTCATGTTAGAGAGGTTCCAATTTAGGCAATTCAGAACACTATCTACTCTTTCTACTCATTCATTTATATACTTTCAGTAAGATTTAATGAAACTTGGATTATTTTCCCAGTAATAATTCTAAAAATTGAAACCCTTTGCATGAGAATTTTTTCTACAAACTGGGCCATGGGTGGAAGTAAAGATATACCTGTTTCCCTAGAACAGTGGTGATGACAGAAACAAAAAACTGGTTTTAGTTTTAAGTAGTGGGAATAACTGGGGTCCTAGGCATGAAAATTACTGAGGCTTACTATGGATGTTAATAACTAACTTGCCCAAAGACTGTGTCATATAGATATGAACATATGCACACATAAGGATTGGGGTTGTTATATTTAGCAAATAAAATTACATGATGCCCAGTCAAATTTGAATGACATGGAGCATACTTACACTAAAATATTGTCCACTGTTCATCTGAAATTCAAATTTAACTAAGTGCTTGTATTTAATCAGGCAACTCTAATATAGATATCAAAGAGTATATAAATGAATGGCAGCAGAGAAGAGAGAAGAAAATAACTGAATAGGAAAAATGAAACATTATTACAGTAACAATAAATCAACAACCCCAGGAAGGAAGACCTATAATTAAGACAATTTAAAGATCTCGAGTATGCATTTAAAAGCTCTTTATCTTAAGCTTCCATTCTTGGTGAATCCTTCAGAATTAATTATAAAAACTTCACACATAAATTCTCTCTTCAGGTCTTAATTAACACATCTGTGACTGAGGGAGTTGAACTGGATGGGAGCAAGAGACACTAATATTTATTGAGCACTTACTATGTGCCAGCCATCAGGCTAGGTGCTTTAACATGCAATCCTTATAACAACTCTATGACAAATCTGCAAAGTTTAGACAGTTGGAGAAACCTGCTCAAAGTTGCATGCCCAAGATGTAGTAGAATTAAGAATTAGAACCCAGAGTCTTCTAACTCTGAAGTCCTTTTCCTTTCTACTAACCCATGCTTTCCTCTAGACCAGGAGTCAGAAACTATTTCTACAAAGGGCTAGACAGTAAATATTTTTAGCTTTGTACATTTTACTGTGTCACACCTTTTCAACTGTGCCATTATAGAATGAAAACAGCCACAGGTAATAAGTACATGAACAGCTATAGCTGTGTTCCAATAAAACTTTATTTACAAAAACAGGCGGCAGGCCAGATATGGCCTGCAAGTAATATTTTGCTGATACCTTCTCAAGACCAGTGCCATGCAAGAACTTTCTGCAATAATAAAACTGTTCTATATTTGTATTGTCCAATATAGTGGCCACTAGCCACATGTGGCTATTGAACACTTGAAATGTGGTTAGCATGACTAAGGAACTTAATTGATATATTTTATTTAATTTCAATTAATTTAAACTGAAACAGTGATAAGTGGCTAGTGACTCCTTTATTGAACACTGCAGCTCTAGATAATTAGTAACATCTTGCCTATTTGAAAGATTCAACTTAAAATCACCAAGGATAAAATAATCAATGTATGAAAATGTTAGATTACCTTTAATATAACTTCCATTTTAACATGAAGACCTAAGAACAAGCCAATAATATCAAAGGACTTTTATCTTAGGCCAGAGTTTGGTCTAGGCCTAAGGCCCACATGCCTTTGCACCCATCTGAATCACAAAAGTACTGGTTCTTGCCTTTGCCCCAAGCCTACTTGTGCTGATATCCAGAGATTCTATATTTTTGACAAGTCCCCCATGTAATTTTAGGTGCAGCCAGCTAGGTTCCGGCTTGGGGACTTCTGGACTAAAGAAATCAAAAGAAAGTACTTTAAAACACCCCCCAAAACACCACTGAATTCAATACAAATGTACTACGTGATTAGGAGAAACAAAGTTCCTCATTTTTTAAAAACACATAACTGTGGCTTAAAGTTGGGGGGGGCATTTGTAAGCCCTTTATATAATATTTATACAACACTTACTATGAGATAGGCACTGTTCTAAGTGTTTTACATTTATTGCTTATTCCTCACAACTCTATGAGGTATTTCTAACATGAGGTATTTTACTGATGAAGAAACTGAGATATAGAGTTAATGAAGTGGTCCAAGGTCATGGAGTTAGTTAATAAACAGAGCAGGTAGCATTCAAACCCAAGAAGTCTGGCTTTAAAGTCTATAATACTTACCAATATACTATAATACTGAATCACATCTAGATAACAATAGAACTTCAAAGCTATCAAGAGTAAGCACCCACCCTATATCGGTAACTCCTCTAAAACAACCCAACCACCCTTTATGGAGTGTGGGGAGGGAAGAGAACACCAACCTTTAAGAAGAGTAAACTATGTCAAAACTTATCTAAGATGATAAAAATATTAGTAGGTTTAAAAAAAGCAGAGCGTCCCCAAAATCCCTTTTTCACTAACATCTAAGAAAAATATCTAATTTTGCAGTAAAGAAGGAGTGAGAGTTCATGAAATGACTAACTTCATGGAGAAACACCTACACTGTTATACAACTACCACTATGGATCTCATTCACACAAAAAATATTTACTGGGTGCCCCTCTGTTCCAGGCAAATCTCCTTATGGAACACACATTCTAGGATACTTCTTTACTACCTTCCTATTCATAAATATAGGTATAAACTTACAAAGGAGATGTTAGAATACTCTATCTCCAAAGTATTCTGGTTAACTGATAGTTTTATTTTACTGATCTTTGGTATTTAGGTAAACACATTTACGAAACACACACACATCATTTTTTCCTCTATAAATGACTTTTCTAAATTTTTTATTCCCATCATACAACCTCAGCAATGTCATCTGAACTGGTGAAAGAAAAAGTATGGCCAGCTAGTTGATAGGCCTGAGTCTCAATTGCATCCAGCTGGGCTTGCATTATGTGTTTCTGACTTTCACATTCTGCGGTACTAAAGCCAATTCCATTTAGTTCTAGCAAGGCCAAGCAGTACTGGGAGGGCATTTCCACTTTACAGAAGACATCTGGAAGAAAAAAAGAAAGTAAAAACATTAATTCACCAGCTAAGTGACTAGATCAGCATGATTACCTAAACATACATAGAATTTTTCTGGGAGAATCAGAGATGCTACTAAGCTATCCTTCAAGATCCAATCTCCTGAGCAGCATTCTCAAACCAACAGTAAAAGGTATTAAAGTACTTTCCACTTTTCCACTTGAGTATTGGATTACTATCTGTGTCTATGCAGAGTAAAACAGGCAATCTTACGAATAGTCTGAATTATAAGAAATTGTATTTCTCCCAAGATGGTGTTTCTGTTTCTACTCTTAGCAAGAACAAGGTAGCCAATCTTATTTGCTAAGCTGACTACAAAAGGTTAATTCACCAAAATAATTTCCAGTATTCCTGGTCCTATGGTATGCAGGCGTGCACAAAGCTAAACATGAAGGTTTTATAATTTCCAGTGCTCTAAGAGTAAAGAAAAAGATTCCTAAAGTAAGAATCAGAGTATTTTTCTATCTGCTGACATTTCTCAACAGAATAGTCACTCTAAATCAGTTTTCCCAGTATGTTCTTTAGAATATTAGTCTCAAAAATACTCTATAAAAGGCTGGGATTGAGAGACACTGTATACTATGAGTTTTAGCATTTATAAATTACTCTTAGATGTTCATGATGCCTGTTAATATATTAAAGGCCCTGAATAGAAATGAACAAAGACAACTACTTAATTTTGTTTTAACCAAAAGTCTGAAATTATTTGACCATAAAACCCTTTATCTGTATAATATTTATTAACATCATGAAAAGTAAGTGTCCATAGAATGCTCTGTGGGAAATGCTATCCTAAAATTATTAAGAAAAAATCCATAACAAAGATTTCTGCTCCAGTACTATGGGTAAGTAGGACTCTGTGTAACCCTGGCCTGCCCTCCCCAGCTCCACATACACACATTCTTTAAGGCACTCGTGGTCTCAATCAGCAGGCAATATCCCAAAGGACACCTGTAACCACCCCCAAAAGCAAACAAGTGAGAGCTACTGGCCTCTAAGAGTCAGAACATACTGGGCAGTCAGAGCCTGGCTTTGGAGACTTGGAACCAGAGCAGAAATTCATGGGATGTGGGACCAGAGAAATAAGGTACTAGGGTCAGAAAAAGAAGAGTCAAGAGTGGTAGGAAGCCAGCCTGGATTCATAGACAGTAGGAAGAAACAGGGTTGCAATGGGAATGGAGTCCTACTACAAAAAGGTTGGGGGAATAATAGATTTTTGGAGTAGCAATAGGAGGAGAAGCTGATTCTCAGACTTCTGTTCTGAACCAAAACTCTCAAGAAAAGCTAATGTAGGCCCTGGATGCAGTTTAGTTTAGTAACAAGCAGAAGCCAGAGCAAAGCCTTTCTAGAGGAAGGCTTCCCCCACATAAGCCCTGCAGGGCTCTACTGATCAAATCTTGTATGATTTCACAAAGATTATAAAAAATATAAGATAGCAAAGAAGTATGAATTGGACTCAGCAGAAACAACAAATGACAGATTTAGATCCCTAAGAATTGCAGGTATGGAATCATTAGAACAGAGCACAGCTACGAATAAACTGTATACAAAATCAAACAAGATGAATAGAAACAAAACAGCAGGAAAGGGCTTCCCTGGTGGCGCAGTGGTTGAGAGTCCGCCTGCCGATGCAGGGGATGCGGGTTCGTGCCCCGGTCTGGGAGGATCCCACATGCCGCGGAGCGGATGGGCCCGGGAGCCATGGCCACTGAGCCTGTGCGTCTGGAGTCTGTGCTCCGCAACGGGAGAGGCCACAACAGTGAGAGGCCCACGTACCACACACACACACAAAAAAACCAGCAGGAAAGTGTAAATATGTCAATAATCACAATGAATAGAAACACATCAATAATCACAATAAATTGCTAAGTTTGTAAAAAAAAAACTGGTAGGGCTTTCCTGGTGGCACAGTGGTTGGGAGTCCGCCTGCCGGTGCGGGGGACACGGGTTCGTGCCCCGGTCCGGAGGGATCCCGCATGCTGCGGAGCGGCTGGGCCCGTGAGCCATGGCCGCTGGGCCTGCGCGTTCGGAGCCTGTGCTCCGCAGCGGGAGAGGCCACAGCGGTGAGAGGCCCGCGTACCACAAAAAAAAAAAAAAAAAAAACCTGGTAGTTTGAAAAAGAAATAAGCTATACTTTGTTTATAAGACATCTAAAAAGTAAGGATCTAGAAGGTTTAAAGGGATAGAAGAAAGATATATGAGGCAAGTATTAATCAAAAGAAAGTTGATGCTGCTATATTCATTCCAAAAAATAGATTAGGAGTAAAAACCATATTAGTGGAAAAGTTAGTCACTACATAATGATAGGTTTAATGCACCAGGAAAATACACCAATTTTACACCTGTATGCACCTAATAAAATACTGTCAAAACATACAAAATTAAAATTACCTGAACTACAGGGAAAATTAGATATAGAAGATTTAAACAACAACATTGAATTAACAGACATTTATAAAATTCTGCATCCAGAATTAGAATACATATTATTTTATATGCGCACAGAACATTTACACAATAGTTCAAGTTTTAGGTTACAAAACAATTCTCGAAAGACTTCAAAGAATGGGTATTATACAAACATGTTCTCTAGCAATAAAGATTGAAGGTAATAATAAAAATATAAAATAAAAGTTTCCAACTATTTGAGAATTAAAAACAATCTTCTTATAATTTATGAGTCTAAGAGGCATACCAGAAAATTTTAAATATTTAGGATAAAACAATGAAAACAATATATGTCATAACTTGTAAGATATAATGAAAGTAGAACTTTGAGGAAAATTTATAGCCTTAAGTACTTAAATTAGAAAAGAAAAACATGATTTTAAAAGTAATGAGGGGCTTCCCTGGTGGTGCAGTGGTTGAGGATCCGCCTGCTGATGCAGGGGTCACGGGTTTGTGCCCCGGTCCGGGAGGATCCCACGTGCCGCGGAGCGGCTGGGCCCGTGAGCCATGGCTGCTGGGGCTGTGCGTCCGGAGCCTGTGCTCCGCAACGGGAGAGGCCACAACAGTGAGAGGCCCGCGTACCACAAAAAATAAAAAAAATAAAATTAATGAGTTTAGTGTCAAACTTAAGAATTTAGAAAAAGGACTGCAAATAAAGTCAGGGGAACTAGAAGAAAAGAGATTACATAAATGTTCACAGAAATCAATGAAATAGAAAACAAAAACAACAGGAAAGATCAAAGGCAAAAGTTGGTTCTTTAAAAAGACTGAAAAATTGGATAAACTTCTAGTGAGATTAAACAATAATATTATGAAAGAAAAAGAGGACATAACAGATAAATCAGAGATATAAAAAAAATCAGCAATACATTTAAATTCTTAAAAATATATATAGCTTACCAAAACATAATCAAAAGATATAACTGAATAATCTTACAGTTATTGAAGAAGTCAAAGTAGTAGTTAAAAAGATTTCCATAAAGAGAGTTTACAGGCAAATTCTACCAAACTTTTTTTTTTTTTTTTTTTTTTTTGCGGTACGCGGGCCTCTCACTGTCTGGCCTCTCCCGTTGCGGAGCACAGGCTCCGGACGCGCAGGCTCAGCGGCCATGGCTCATGGGCCCAGCCGCTCCACGGCATGTGGGATCTTCCTGGACGGGGGCACAAACCTGTGTCTCCTGCATCAGCAAGCGGACTCTCAACCACTGCGCCACCAGGGAAGCCCAAATTCTACCAAACGTTTAAAGAACACATCATTCCTGCGATACATAAACTCCTCCAGAACAAAAAGAGGCTATATTCATCAACTCATTCCATGAAACTAGAGTAACTATCTTACCAAAAACAAAGCACAGGGCTTCCCTGGTGGCACAGTGGTTGAGAATCCACCTGCCGATGCAGGGAACACGGGTTCATGCCCCGGTCCGGGAAGATCCCACATACTGCGGAGCGGCTGGGCCCGTGAGCCATGGCAGCTGAGCCTGTGCATCCGGAGCCTGTGCTCCGCAATGGGAGAGGCCACAGCAGTGAGAGGCCTGTGTACCACAAAAAAACCAAAAACAAAAACAAAAACAAAGCACAAGAAAGAAAAATTACAGTCATTTTACAACAAATGACTTGGCAAAGTAGAGACAACGTAATCAGCAAGATTTCTTTCACATTGCTGTTTAAAGAACAAACTTTATACAACCATTCTGGAAAACTATTTAACATAATCTTGTACAGTTGAATATTCCCATTTCCAAGATGGAGCAATTCTACATGCAAAAGAAATTCTTGCCCAATGTAGCAGGAGACATGTAAATTTATAAGAATATTTATACAGAAATACCTGTTATAGCAGAACAAAAAAATTAAAATAAAACAAAACTAGAAACAACCTGAGCATTCACCAAGAGGAAAATGGATAAATACATTTTGGCGCACGTGTGCACACACACACACATACACATACACAGTGATATATTACAGAGCAGTGAAAATCAATAAACTATACACACTTGCAATAATATGCAGGAATCTTACTAACATGATGCAGAGCAAGTAAAACAAGACACAGTGTGACAGATGTTTTATAAAGTTCAAAAACAAGCAAAACCAAATAATATATTGTTTGGACTTAGACATATATATGCTAAAATTTTTAATTAAAAATAAAATTTAAATAAGAAAATAAGGGAATGATAAACATAAAACTTGGGATGTACAAGGAAGGAGAAGCACAAAGGTAAACAAATGTCTAAGTTATGAATGTGAGGTAACAGTTATCATTATATTAAAATAATGGTGAATGATAAGAGGACCACACATGGACCAATGATGATAGTGTTCATGAAAGAAAGATTATGACTAATATAAATCTGTACAGCTGAGGTCCTTTGAAAAAGAGAGAAACCAACTCACTCCATACCTAGAAAATCATCTCATCTATGTTCAAACTATCTAGAAAGGACCTAATTGATCAATTTGAAGAGGACAGGATACTTTGTCCTGGGTCAAATTAAGCAAAGACACATTGTGCTATTAGTATTAATTCATACCCAAACAAAAATCAGCTCTCTACGGGGAGAAAGTCAGCTAGAACACACCTCTCCAACAGGCAAGAGGATGAGAAAAGAAAAAGATGAAGATTCTGGAGGCCCATTAAAATTAACAAGCACATCCTGAAATAATTATTTTCAAATAAAATTTGATAGCTGTCCACATTCTCTCCAAAAACCTCCCTTATCTCAATGTACTTCAATTCTATGGATTCTGTGAATAAGAAATATTTAACACTGTACAAGAATGCATTTAACACCTCCTGGTCACCCACTTTTGAAAATCTGCAGGGAAAAAAAGAAGCTTTCAAGGCACATAGAAAGAAATTGTGAAAGTTAAATTACAAATCTAGAGGGTTTCTTGTACTTTTCTGGAAAGGAAAGTCAGTCTTCTTTTTTTTTATAGGTGAAAAACTGTCTTTAAATAGTGGAACCATCCCCTCCCAATCAGACTGAAAACTTACAAATCTGATAATGGGCAACAAATATCTAAAAAGTTACAGACTAATTCATATCACCATCATCAAATGTCAGTGTCTAGAAACTATATAGACTACCCAGGATGCCTATCCTAGGGGCAGACTAGTCAGACTAAGAGGGAATGAGCTATGTTTATTCAGCATTATTGTAAAGTAGCCTGAGGTATGTGTGCTGAATACTCCCACTCCTTGGCCTGCCTAGATTGGCTTAGAGAAGCTGTCTGAAATACTACAATGCCTGTTGAAGAGCTACTAACTAACATCACTTAAGCAAGTCTCCTGTGAGCAATAATAAGTCAGTCTGGTCTTTTGTATTATTCTACCCCAGTGATGTTGGGGAGAACTTTATTACCAGCACAGAGGGTTTGTGCTAGCAGTAATAATAATCATCAAGGAATACAATAATGAGTGCCTGCTCTGTGGCAAACACTGCACTAAATTCTCTGTCTCATTTAATACTTACAAAATAAGAACCAGACTTAAGAGAGTTAACATAGCTTGCCCAAAGTCCCTCACAAATAAATAATACAGATTCAAGCCCTGGTCTCTGTGAATTCATCAGTCTGTTATTTCTAGTATTTATTAATCAGCCAGTAAATCCATGGTTTATATCTCCTCACAATGAAGCCAACTTTGTTCCACTTTGTCATTTTCACCATAAGTATATTATTATGCTCTCCAAAGTCAAGGTACTCAATCTGGGCCAGCAGCCTGCACAATAAATCCACACTATTTGTCACAAGGGAAAAAAAAGATTCACATAAACACCCTTGGCTGAAAAAAATAACTGTTAATAGTCCTAAAAAGAAAACAGTTCATTTTTTAAAATCCATAAAAGATATATTCTAAGTGTGAATAAAAACCATTTGATAACATTCAAATATAAAATTAGGAATAAATGAAGAAGATGCCACTAATTCAACCTCATTACAGTAGAGCCAAAGGTCAGCAAACTATGGCCAAACTAGGGCCAGATGCCTGTTTTTGTAAATAAAGATTTACTGGAACACTCATTTTCATATTGTCTATAGCTGCTTTTGTGCTGTGATGGCAGAGTTAAATATTTGTGATTGAGACTGTCTAGGTTGCAAAACCAAAAATATTCATCATCTGGCCTTTTACAGAAAAAAACTTGTTGATTCCTGCACAGACAATCAAAAGAAAGGGTCTGCATAAAAAGTATAATTTATCCACCTATGACAGAGTGGCTAAATACATAACTAACCCCAGTCTTATAACATCGTAAAAATGCCAGGAACTCTGTTTTTACCTTGAAGGTTTTCCTTCTTCAACAAAGAATTAAGTTGACTCATAGAGTTGTAGATGAGAATGGACTCTACAGATGCTCTGTATCGCCCAGAATGCTCAGTGGTGACATTCAGCCCTAGGCTTTGAGTTCCTTGGCCAGTCTCTATCTCTTCCAGCAGTGGAAGCTCATGAGGAAGAAAACGGGAAACTATGCCATGAAGAGTCGGCTCCTTGGAATCTGGATCTAGTAACCAGCACGCCACCTGAATGGGAAAATAATCAGAATATTTTCTTGATTTTTCAAAGATATTTCTGCACCCTTAAATTAAAACGGGAAAAAAGAAAGCTCATTTCTAATCTCGTTTTCACTTAATACTTATTCAGTGGTCTTCCCAGGAGAGGAGAAGGAAAGGATAATTGTACCAGGATAAGGAAAGGATAATTGGTATAAAAAATAACTCATTTTTTACCAATAAGAGTAGTGGCCTTCAAAGAAGGAAAATTTATACTTTTCCACTATTGCAATGCTCCTGCTGACCTACTTCAGAAGCAGTCTTGAAAACCAAGTGCCTTTCAGCTAACAAAAGTCATGTCCCTGAAAATGCAGCTGCATTCTTCTCCATTAAGCTAATTTTGGCTTTCCTACTACTATAATAAAGATGGGCCTATATAGTTTTAGGTTTATTTAATTTAAAAAATTTTTTATTGTGGTAAAAGTCACATAATATAAAACATACTATTTTAAGCATATTTAATTGTACAGTTGAGTGGCTTATTCAATATTGGAAGAAGTGAGACATAAATATTTCACCATTACAAGTTCATATCCAGTGTTTTAGAATGCCTACAGAATTTCTCTCAAGGATGAGGACCTGTCACCATGACCATCCAACTAGTGATTTGATTGCTATGGTTAGTTTCCCTATGAGACTAGAAGACCTGTATTTTCTAATACTTGATTCTAGCAGAGCGAAATTGGATTTAGAATAAGGAAATCTAAGCCTTGTTCATAATTTCAATAATTACTAAATGACTCGGTTACTTCTTTTATAGGTCTAGAGGCAGGGAGGGGCGATCTTGTAAATTATAATAAGAAATATAAATTGGGTCTTCCCAACAGAGATAAAGGTATCTTTAATTATGCTAATGCAGTGACTTGGAGTACCCCTAGGTCACCTAGGAATGGCGGCTGGTTGCCACCAGTAATCAACCCTGTGATAGGAGGGCTCGAACTTTCAGTTCCACCCCCTCAAACTCCTGGGAAGGGGAAGGGGCCAGAGGATAATTGATCACCAATGGCCAATGGTTTGATCAAGTATGCCTATGTAATGAAGCCTCCATAAAAACCCAAAAGGACAGGGTTCAGAGAGCTTCTGGGTTGGTAACCACATGAAGATGCAGGGAGAGTGGCAAGCCTAGAAAGAACAGAAGCTCCATGCCTCTTCTTACAAACTTCACCCTATGTATCTCTTCATCTGGCTGTTGACTTGTATCCTTTAATACCCTTTGTAATAAGCCAGTAATCTAGTGAGTAAACTGGTTTCCTGAGTTCTGTTAGCTGCTCTAGTAAATTAATCAAACTCAAGGAGGGGGTTGTGGGAATCTGATTGATTTATAGCTGGTTGACCAGAAGCACAGGTAAGAAGCTGGGCTTGCATCTGGTGTCTGAAGTTGGGGGCTTGTGGGACTGAGCCCTTAACCTATGGGATTTGATGCTCATTCCAGGTAGATAGTAACAGAATTGAGCTGAATTGTAGGACACCCAGCTGGTACCCAGAGAACTGTTGGAGATACAGCAAAACTCCCTCCCCCCCCCACCATTAGAAATTGGTGATCAGAACCCTTTTAGGGGTGTTGAATAAGATAGTCTGATGTAAAAGTTGGCAAATGTCTCTTATAAAAGTGAAATTTTATAAATTAATAGCTTCTCTTCTTACACCAAAAATGTTATGATTCACAAAACCAAGTATGGAATATTTCAAATAGTTTACGCCAAAGGTGCTGTATAAATCTGGGATACTACTATAGTTTTAATAAGCTCACATTACCCATATTCTCATTTTGGGCTCTGGAACATCAAAATTAGGTGATAAGCTTTTATATCCAGTAAAGGTCAGTTTAGAAACTATATGAAATTTATCACATATAAACCAAGGCTGGTTTGAAGTATAGGAAAGAATAGTATCATTAGTTTACCTGATACTGCCTTCAAAAATCTTTGCCAAAAAAGCTAAAGGAACTAAAATATTACCCTATTATCACTGATTATATTGATAATAACAACCAATTAGTATCATATCTCAACTCAAAATTGATATTCCACACACCTCATGTATCCAGTCTCAACAGGAGGGAAAAAATGATATCCCTTTTCAGGGCTGTGATCCTGTAAATAAACGTCTTCTGAAAGTGCATTATACTGTTAAGTGTATATTAAAACAGCATAAGTTACTCTTTCCTTAATAAGTCAGAGTCATCATTATGAAGAGTGTATCATAGTTTGCTATTATATGGAAAAGTTCTCAGGGGCTAGTAAAGTCATTTGTCCCTATGCTAATGGCCTCTAACTACTATGCTTTGTGCTTTTGCTATTTTCTGCCTCTATCCTCATGGATATTTGAAACACCCTGCTATCATATATCTAAATCTGACAGTTCTCCTTCCATTTCTAATTTACTATGAGACAGAAAATTTAGAACTTATGACCAAAATGAAAATTGTTTAAGTCTCTGAAGAAAGATGTGAACTTTAGTGCTTGGAATGTGTGACATCTCTGTTTTTATCTACACAGAGGCATTTGGTGCATAATAATTTGTTCTGGGTGGATGAAGTTATTGGACAAAGGAGTGACTAATCTAAAATACTTAAGCTGTGTTGTTGAAACTAAATAAATACTAAGTCATTTAAGAATTAACCCTAGGGCTTCCCTGGTGGCGCAGTGGTTGAGAGTCCGCCTGCCGATGCAGGGGACGTGGGTTCGTGCCCCGGTCCGGGAGGATCCCACGTGCCGCGGAGCAGCTGGGCCCATGAGCCATGGCCGCTGCGCCTGCGCGTCCGAAGCCTGTGCTCCGCGACGGGAGAGGCCACAACACAACAGTGAGAGGCCCGCGTACCGCCAAAAAAAAAAAAAAAAAAAAAAAAGAATTAACCCTAAACATTAAAATTAAATATTTTTTAAGTATGTAAAATTTTTTTAGATAAGACAGGGAACCTTAGGATCTTCATAACTTTGTTCCAGGGAGATGCCACAAGACAGAAGAAGAATTTTATAGCTCTGGATGAAGTCATAGATGATAACAGAACGTTCTTTATCAGATTCCTTTTGAATGCAAGATTGAAGGTGCTGAATTCTGTCTTTCACAGTCAGGCTTGGATCCAGAGAAGGTGGGGCCAAACTGGCACTAATATCTTAAAAAAAATAATAAAAAAGTCTTAAGGCAAAAAGTACATGCATTCACTTGAAGCAGCAATCTTTAGTGCAAAGACTGAAAAAGACTCAAAAGCCTCAGTTTAGTTCAGCAAGACCTTATCCAGGTCATGTTGGCTATATAGATGAAATGCTCTGTAATCTAAAAATTAAGGGTTGGGCTAGGTGATTTATAATGCTCTATTTAATCAGGTGGGAGAAAATTCTAAACATTAAGATTCCTAAAAATAAATTTACACTTCTCAGAATGTGGAATTAAAGAGAGAAAAGTTATTTTGAAATAAATTTTAAAGGAACTCATTTCAGAGGGAATTTTAGTATGAATGTATAAAATTACATCTAAAATAAAAGAAGTTCAAGTAATTACTTATCCTAAGATGTTTTCCTACGAAACAACTGAAAATATTTCATGCTTACTCAGAACAGACATTATACGGCATCTTTTAAAATGTTTCCTTATTAATTTTGCTTCTGTCTAAAACCAAACAATCAACTAGGTATCCAACAACCATAATCAGATCACAATTTATACCTAGGTCCTATCCTTTTAATTCCAAGAATTCTCCAAAGGCTGTGTGATTCAACTACTGTAGATGTCTAGCTCATCACTGCCTCTAAATGAGTTCCAGATACAGTTGATAGGAGGAAAAAAGCTTGGAAAGAAACTGCCATGATCCAGTCTTCAGAAGAAAATCCTCAAGGTGGCCAGTGAGTCCTTAAGGATCCACTACCCCGAAGAAGAAAACACAGTATTAACAGCCACATGTAACAAGCAGAAGAGAGTAAGGGGGGTGGCTTCTTAAAACGTTATTCTAGTTAATATATGAAATAATGTACACAATAGCCACTATTTTTTAAGGATTTTTTTTTAATCCTAAAAAATAAATTCTAGGTAAATATCAGGAAACTATTCTCAACAAACAAGTCACTATCCTCATAGAGGTTACATTAAAATTATATGGTAACTTAACCAAATAGTGATTACTTACCAGAATGCTTTTGTTCCTTCTGCAATGAAAAATAGTAAGCATCTCTTCCACCCCAGCATACTGCCAGTCCAACCACCAAGATGCCATCACAACCTTTAACAGGAATTCCATCATCTTCAATAGGGCTTTCCTGAGAGGAACTAACTATGTAAAACCAAAGTGAAATAGTTAAAAATCTCTAAAAATGAAACCACTAAATTGAATACTAAAAAAAAAAAAAAATAATAAAAAATTAGTTGATAAGCAAATTTTTCAGATCCCTACAATATGCATTATGTGGATAGTCATTTTTAGGTGTAAGATCTTTCTAGGCTTCCCATCATTTAAGATAACTGTCACTATGAAAAATCTACCAAAGATTTCTTAAAAGAGATCTGTAATAATGACTAAGATAGTTTAAAATTAACTTTTTAAAGTTTTCCAAAAGCTGCATTTTGAATTTCTATAACTCAAAAATAAAGACCACTTGCACACTACAAAAATTTTGTAGCAATTCTTAACACTTAGAAACTCCAGAAAAATCGAGAGTCTTACTTCTTACTGAAGAATTAGGTATGATTTTGTATTTGAGTCAATATTTTTCCTAAAATAATACACCTTTCAATTTCCCAAAGACATAGGTCAAAAACTAATCCATCTTATTTGTAATTATATCCCCAATACCTGGAAAATAACTGTCACATATTTGTTAAATTTAAGTGAATGTTTTTATCCTCTAACCTCTAGCATAGAAAATGTACTCAATTTTATGTTTGTTGAATGAAAAATGGAAAGAGCTAGTAGTCAACAATGAAAGTACATAAAACTTGTCATTAACACATATGCTTCCTGAATTGAAGATCAAACAAATACTCAGAACTTTATGAACAAACTCATTCATAAATATAGAGATTTAAGAAATTTGATCAAATCTTTGATTTCCACAACAGGTTGTCAAGTTGACTACAGCTATCCCCCATAATACTGAATCATTACTTCCATGAAATAAGGCAGGAATACATGGCATTATTTAACCAAAAGCTGCAATTCTCTGAAAACCTGAAAGAGTTCTATGAGGCTTTCATGACTATCAGTAGAGGTACAAGTTCTACTTGAGATAAGTCTTGGAAAACATAGTTAATATACACTGTGAAAAATATAGTGCCCATTTGCTAGGTACTTCTGTTACTACATAAGTGAATATAGATATTACAATTTAAGAGAAAATAATTCATGAGCAATGATGATTAATAAAAACCATCAAGTCTGCCATTGGCAACAACATGGATGGACCTAAGTGAAATAAGTCAGAAAGACAAATACAGTATAGTATCATTTATATGTGGAACCTAAGAATTAAAGACGAGTGAATATAACAAAAGATAAACAGACACAGATATAGAGAACAAACCAGTGGTTACCAGTGGGGAGAGAAGGGGGGAGGGGAAAGATATCAGTAGGGGATTAAGAGGTACAACCTACTATGTATAAAATAAATTAGCTACAAGAATATATTGTACAGCAAAGGAAAATATAGCCATTATTTTACAATAACATTACATGGAGTATAATCTATAAAAAATGTCATGAAGAGATTAGTGGTAGGACAGGAATAAAACACAGACTTACTAGAGCATTGACTTGAGGATATGGGGAGGGGGAAGGGTAAGCTGTGACGAAGTGAGAGCATGGCAGGGACATATATACACTGTCAAATGTAAATTAGATAGCTAGTGGGAAGCTGCCGCATAGCACAGGGAGATCACCTCTGTGCTTTGTGACCACCTAGAGGGGTAGGATAGGGAGGGTGGGAGAGAGGGTGACGCAAGAGGGAAGAGATATGGGAACATATGTATATGTATAACTGATTCACTTTGTTGTAAAGGAAAAACTAACACACTATTGTAAAACAGTTATACTCCAATAAAGATGTTTAAAAAAAATAAAAATAAAAATAAAAATAAAAAATAAAAAATAAAATACTGAATCACTATGTTGTATACCTGAAACCATTATTTTATAATAACATTACATGGAGTATAATCTATAAAAATACTGAATCACTATGTTGTATACCTGAAACTAATTTAATATTGTAAACCAGCTATACTTTAATTAATTAAATTCAAACCATGTCACACCATTAAGGTATCATAAAAAGTCTGATCCATTTTCAAAATATACATCTTAAATTTTACAAAATTATATTCTAACTAATATACATATTATATAATATATGCATATTATGATTATATATATAGATGTATGTATATATATATATATATATATATATATATATATATATATATATATGATTTCTTTCTTAGAGAAATGCTGTGTTTAATGGTAAGCTTGGCACACTCTAACACCAGGCATGACCAGGAGCTAAAGCAGCAGAAATGTACAGGAAACCTCCAGAGACTCACGAAGTAAAGAGGATGAGGAAGATAACCAAACAGAAGGGCCCTATGGCCTCAGACAAGGCAGAGCCCAGAATGGCATAGAAGAAAGAGATTGTTTGAGAGACAGATTCCTGGCACACCCAAGCATCAATCTGTCTAACACTGTTCTAATGCTGGCCCCTGAACCAGCCATACCAACTGTGGTGTCCCCACCAGCAATAAGCTTGGCTGCTGGGTCAATGTCCTGGGAGACAACACGGGTATAGAACTCCTGTGGGGAGCTGCTATAGAAAGGCTGTTTAGATGGGATTTCTGGCCTGCTTGGAAGGAGGCAGACACAGGCCTGATTAGACCTCAGGCACAACAATGGATCAGAGCCAGAGGAACGAACAGTGTCCTAGGAGTCTGCACATTTTCAGTCTACCAGCTTGAGCTCCTGGCCTCACCGCTCAGCTCTCCTACCCATGTGTCCAGGTGTCCCCCATCTCTTATACCAGAGGGTAACTATTTTTAATCTAGTTGTGCTGAACAATAAGGCTGTTCCACATAGGAGAAACTTATTAAACTTTGAACACATTTATTACATTTAATATCCAATACTGAAAAGTCTCAGTCCCATCTCAGTCCACTATTTTACAAACAAATGTAAAAGATATAAAAAAAAATCTTACCTTGCTTAAACCTACCACCAATAGTAGCACTTTTAGAAGATGTCAAATTACTGATCTTTTCACAAGCCAATGAGATGGAAAATCGAGTTTTGTTTTTCCACTCCTTCATGAATGTTTGAAAGAGAGTTTGGTCGCTTGCTACGTCAATTATGGCCAAACTTTCTGGACTGCATGAGGCTAGAGTTAACTGCAATCCATCCTGTGATAACTGTGGTGAAAAACTTGTGTCTCTAATAGGACTGTCATCTTCGAAACCATTTCTAGTCTCTGGACTTAAATCACGGTTTTTATTATCTGAAGGTGAGCCAAATGAATAACTTTCACCAAGTTGTAAACCACTACTAATTTTCTTAAGTTTTACAGAAGATGTTCCAAGAAAACCTGGAAATGACAACTTAGAAGCAGATGGTAGAGGAATGAGTCCATTATCATCAACTATACAGTTTTCTTTACAAGGCAAGAGAGAGGAGGTTTCACCGTGAATGACATTGTTCTCTAGTGCGTCAATATTGCCTTTTACCACAATATTAGGGGAAAATGGAATTCCTTGTACTTGATTTGTATCCAAATTTGAAATTATTTCTTGTTTGTCATTTACCTCTATATTTTTTCCTTTCAAACTGAGCAAGTCTGTAATGGTTAATTTTAGCTTTTCATTTTCTAGAGGACTGGACACATTATCTAAAATCCTTTGCAGTCCTGGACTTAAATCAAATGATGTCCCTGACCATATGAATGAATTATCTTGCCTTGTCCCAGTTAATTTGGATTTTTGAGACCTTTTATCTTTATCTCCTCCAATTACTTCTCTTTGGGAATAATTATTACCCACATTCACTGGATCACTCAGTTCTAATACTCTAAGATACCCTGCAGTATTATGTTTCTCTTGGACAGGAAATACGTCTATATTGTCCAAAGCTTCAACCATCTGAGCAGAATCCATTTCTGAAAATACAGTAGACTCATCACTGAAACAAGACAATGGCTGCTGATTATCTTGATTCTCATTCACATCTGATTTTTTAATTGGGCCCTCTGATTGTAGACACAGAGAATCACCAAAATGGACTGAAGTTATTTCAGAACGAAGGCGTTCTTTTGCTTGTACATCAGGTGGTTGTTCTTCTATGAGGTACTCTTCACTGAAACTGTCAAACAGTAAACTACCACTCAAATTCAAACTTGTTTCAGGAACTGGCAGACATTCTACTTCTATATCAGTAGGAGTTCTCATTTTAGGAACCAGAGGTATAACTGGTTTCATAGCTTCTTGTGTTTGATAACCTTGAAGAAAACTATTTAATTGGGAGTCAGTAACAGAAAGTTCATTGACTTTAAAACATGGGTCATTTTCCCCTATTAATATTGGAGAATAAAAAGTTGGGCTTTCTGGAGTCAGGTTATCAACCCCATGTGAATCAGTGCTTTGTTTCATAGCATCTACAGTCTTAAGTTTCAAATGATTTGTCATTCCTGGTGAATGTTGTTCACTTGGAAAAGTAATGTGAATCTCTTTCTGAAAGGAGCTCACTGAGCTCTGTTTGTCTAGGCTCTTCTGCATCATCCCTGTTGCCAGGCTGGTATCCTTTGCTCCTTCTTGCTTGGCATTTTCAGTTGCTATCTGTTGAATTATTTTCTCTGACTGAGTATCCAGGTAGAAACTATCTTCAAAATCACAGAGATCTAAATCTAAGTCAGAAACATGATTATTTTTAGTTCTGTGTGCTGCATAAGCATCTGTTTTTACTTGTACTCTAAGGGTATTTAGAATATTCTCACGTTGGCCTCCTGATTTACCAAATGCTCCACTTAGTAGATGTACTCCACTGGGTATCTCAGTGCTGCTTATGTTATCTCCTGATACCTGAAGATTACTTGATTTATTTTCCTCAGCATTAAACTTTGTACTTTCATATTTCATAACAACATTTGAGTCCCTATTCATATAACTGCTGTCTGTCTCATAGGGTATTTGTCTTGCTATTGGTTTTCTCAGTTTGGTGTAAGTATTTGTCTGTTTATCAAACTGCTTTTCCAGGCACTGGTTAATTGGATGGGTGTCATGGTGTTTCACATTAACATGCTGGTTTTTTGAATCATTTTCTATCAGTGCTTCATTTTTTTTTTCTGATTCAACAGCTAATCCTCTTCCATTTTCACTAACCACACTAGTGGCTTGATGAGTCACTTTTTTATTCTGGGATCCTGTGATAAAATATTCCACAAGAACATCATTAGATATTTTATTGTTCCTTGAACAACTTTGTTCTGTTTGTGATGGGAATGATACTTTGCTATATCTTCCCTCAGCACAGAAAGATATGTTTTTAGCAAATGGCTCTGGACTTCTAAATTCCATATTCTTCTCACCTGAAGTAAAAGACTCTTCACAATGAATAGGATTAGACAGAGTCTGTTCTTGTAAATTGATTCTACACATCCTAGTGTCTTTCACGGGGCTACTGTCTCTAGATAGTTTTAGATGCTTACGATGTTTCCAAGATTTAGAGGTTGTACTCATCTCTTCTGAACTGAAATTCAAAGTTTCTTTTTTTGTTTTCTCAGATGAGAGAGTCTGAACAACTTTCGTAGTGCTTGCTTTCCCCTCATTCAGAGAGGTTCCTAGCTTTTCTTTATTTATACTCAAAGAAGCCCGTTCTCTTGCTCTGGAAATGTAATGCACCTGATGTTCTTGATGCCCATCCTGAAATTTATAATAAAAGGAATCTGTATGCTCTCTACTTTTATCTAAATCTTGCACTGTATTTGGTAAATGAGTAACAGAAGAATCACTAAATATTGTGTTACTTTTTTTCTTTGATGTTAATCTTTTATAAGAACTCTTAGTTTGGGGTATAAATTTGTGTTCTTTTACATCTGATTCACTGCAGGTCAATGAGTGTGTATCAGAATTTAAAAGGGAATATGGACTCCACTGCACTCCCATTTCAACTAAGTCCTGTTGCAGAATCATTCTGGCTTCTTCTACTATAAGAGTTGCCGCTTCCCTTTCAGTTAAATCTTTTCTGCCAGTCACCCAAATAGTTCGCATATTCCGACGCTCTTCCACTGCTTCCTCTTCCTCATCCACTGCCTTTCGAGTACTATACAAGAGGTAGGAAAAGAAATAAATTAATGCATTGATTCATTCATTAATACAAGTATTTATTAAGCATCAATCTGAGCTTTCCTAGGAACTGAAGAAATAGCACTGAACAAGAGGGAAATGTATCTACTCTCATAGAGTTTACATTACAGTTGGGGAAATCAGAAAGTAAACAAATGTTAAAATGTATTCTGTGTCAACTGGTGATAGATAAGAGCTGTGTAAAAAAATTGAAGCACCATTGTGACCACCTAGAGGGGTGGGATAGGGAGGATGGGAGGGAGACGCAAGAGGGAGGAGATATGGGGATATATGTATATGTATAGCTGATTCACTTTGTTATAGAGCAGAAACTAACACACCATTGTAAAGCAATTATACTCCAATAAAGATGTTAAAAAAAAAAAAAAAGAAGCACCAGAAAGGGATAGGTGGTTCTGCTGCAAGTTTTAAATAGCATCATTAGGGAAGGCCTCACTAAGACAGTCTTTAAATGGAAACCTGGAGTTTATTGATTGACAGAATTTGAAAGACAGTTCACAGTAACTACAAGAGATTCAAAATGAAGAGAGAAAGTTCAGAATTGAGAGATCCAGAGAAGGAGAACCCCATATTTTTCATACAAATTCTGCCCAAATATCTGGCTGACCTCAAAACTATGCAAGTGTGGAGAGACTCTAAGCAGCTAGGTGAAAATCTAAACAACTGAAGAGATTTGAGCTATTGCCTATGACAGGAAAAGTTTGAGCTTAGCCAAGCTGACTGATAAAATATCAGTGCTCTTCATAGTAAAATAATAGATTCTACACCCTAAAGGGTCAAACATACGTAAGTGAAGTACCATGAAGAGAAGATTAAACAGGATGAGGCATAAAAATTATGGAAGCTGGGCAACTTCTGTTTCCAACCAAGATAAAATAACAGGGACCAATTTAGCCTCTCACCCAAAACAACTAAAAACTGAGGCTAGGTCATAAAAGACATGCAGTTTCCATTTTGCTCTCTTTTGGGTCACGCACTCTGGGGGAAGCCAACCATCATGGCATAAGGGTCTCAAGCAGCTCTATGGAGAAGTTCACGTAGAGAAATGAACACCAACCTGCCAGCATGCGTGTGAGGCATCTTAAAAGCAGATCTAAGTCGGCCCTTCAGATGACTACAGTTCTGGCCAACAACTTAATTACAACCTCCTGAGGAGCTCAAACCAGTACAAGGAAAGGTACTCCCAAATTCATGACTTGCAGAAACTTTGAGTTAATATATATTTACTAGTTGCTTTTAAAACACTAAGTTCTTAAATAATTTCTTCCATAGAAAGAGTTAACTAAAATGCCTAGTAAAACTATCAAACTTCTAAGATATAGAAAATAAATCTCGGGACTTCCTTGGTGGCGCAGTGGTTAAGAATCTGCCTGCCAGTGCAAGGGACATGGGTTCGAGCCCTGGTCTGGGAAGCTCCCACATGCTGTGGAGCAACTAAGCCCATGCACCACAACTACTGAGCCTATGCTCTAGAGCCCACGAGCCACAACTACTGAGCCCACGTGCCACACTACTGAAGCCCACACGGCCTAGAGCCTGTGCTCCGCAACAAGAGAAGCCACTGCAATGAGAAGCCCGTGCACCCCAATGAAGAGTAGCCCCTGCTCACAACTAGAGAAAGCCCACACACAGCAACAAAGACCCAACACAGCCAAAAATAAATAAATAAACAAATGTATGTTAAAAAAAAAAAGAAAAGAACTCTCAAGGCCTACACATTTGGAAGGACAAAAGAATCACACTCCCATAAGAATTCTCGAAGACAGCATACAAAGCAAAGAAACAACATTTTCAAAAAACTCAATAAAAGAAAGTATAGACCAAGGATTTCTATCCAGCCAAGGTGTGCTTCAAATAGTAAGGTTATGGAAAAACTGTCTGAAACATATAAGAACTTGAAGAATTCTATATTATATAAGCCCTCCTCAAGGAACCTAAAGCTACTAGAGGATAAGTTGCATCCACTCAAGACAGGAAGGAATATTTCAGCAATAAGAACGATGGTAAGAATCTGAATAACTAAAAATGTAGATTATATTTGTCTTCCATCCCTACCCCCCACAAGGGTGGAGGCAAAGGTGGAAAATTAATGTACGCAAGTTTTATATTGAGATTAAGTAGAAATAATGCACTTTGAAAAAGGGAGAGGGAAAAAGAAAGTTAAAGTAAGCTCAACGTCAGTGACTATTGTTCCGGCAATAGGTAGGAATTACAGGATACAATTAAAATCTTGACAAACCAGATAATAAAAAGTACAAAAGCACCCATTAAAACAAAAATATACACCTTTCTAAATTTAAAAATAAAATACCAAAGAATACCCTTGGGTGGAGAAAGAAACAGCAAAAATCACATAATACACATAATTATAAAATAATTTGAGAGAATTGAAACCAAACATGTTATTCATATTGATAAATGTGAATGGGATTAAATCATCTATTAAAAAGATCTTCAATTTCTTTCAGAAAGCAAAACACAACTACAACTCAATGTGGTACAAAAAAGCATATCTAAAACAAAGTAATTCAAAAAGGCTAAAAATAAAGGGATGGGCAAAGGAATTCCCAGGCAAAGGGAAACAAGAAGAAAGCAGTGAGGGATATTCCAAGAAGGGTATGATTTAATGCTCAAAACCAAAAGCACAACAAAGATAACTATCAATCAGTCATATTTACTATGAACATTTACACTCTAAATAACAAGCAACCACATTTGTGAAGCAAACACTATAAGAGATAAAAGGAGACAGAAGTGTACTAACAATTAGTAGACTTTAATAAACCATTCTTATTAAAAGACAGATGAAGTACTGGCTGGGGGGGAATAAATAGGAATGAATAAGACTTAATTAACATAATCAAAAAGGTAGATTTTGTGAAAATACCTCAAACATTTTACTTTTATAATAGAGAATACAACTATCTAGTTTGTACTGATCATATATTAGGAAACAAAGAAATTGTCAGTGAATTCCATAAAGTAGAAATGTCATAAACAACATGCTTAGATTGCAATGTAATAAAACTAAAAATTATTAACAACAACAACAAAAAAGAACTTCTACCCAGGCAAAAAAGGGAAAACATGCAAATTCCATAATTCCTAAAAAAATATAATGAAAGCCCTAAACATCAGAATCTATGGTTACATTTAAAATAAGAGACCACAGGAAAATTCACAACACTAAATTCATAGTATTAAAATAAAAACACACAGTATTCTATCTATAAAAATATGAATGTCAACAAATTAAACTCCTAGTTCAACAAAAAGAACCAGAAAAAGTATGACAAAGTAAAACAAAAGAAAGCAGTAGGAAGTAGTAATAAAATTCAAAAAATTAGGATTTAATGAGGTAGATTTTTTTTAATAGACCTAACTAGTAAAACAAAATACTTGATTTTTTAAAATTTACAAAATAGACCACTAGTTAAGCTGATCAAGAAAACAAAGTATAAATTTACAAAATAATAAATCAAAAAAGAGGCATAGCCAATGAAATAGAAGAAATATTTAAAATTCCTAACAGACTAATTTACAGATCGCTATGAAAATATATTTGAAAATCCAGATGAAATAGATAATTTCGTTGGGAAAGAAAGGTTACCAAAATTGACCCCACTAGACATAGAAAGCTTAAAGAGATTAAGTTCTGAAAAAATAAAATAGAGAAGGTGATCAGAGAATTAACCCCATAAAAAGGCACCATCCAAGACTGTTTCATAGGGTAATCATATCAAACCTTTAACCAGTCCAAAGTACTGAAAATAAGGAAAAATATTCCTTTTTGTGTTTCATGAAGAAAGCCTGATATCAAAACTTGAGTAAAGATAGTGCAAAACACACATATGAACATACATACAAAAACTGTAGACTAATATTTATGGATAACAATGTAAAAGTATACTATATTAAATATTAGCAGATAGAATCCAACATCATGTAAAAAAAATAACACGACCAAGTGAAATTTATTCTGGAACATAAAACTGATTCAATAGTAGAAAATCTATTAATATAACATGCTAAGAGATGTAAAGGGGGAGAAACCTATGACTATCTCCATAGATACTGAAAAAGCCTTTAACAAAATTTAATACCCACTCCTGATAAAAAATATACGAGAAAATTGCAATTAATGGACATTTTCTTAAAATGATTACACACACACACACACACACACACACACACACACACACACCATAGTCCTGAAGTCAGTATCTTACTAGGGTAGTAGAGGCATGTCCACTAGGATCACAAACAAAGCAAAAATGTCCACTATCTCTATTACTACTGTCTACTACCACTACCTATTAGAGCTATTAGCTAATTCAATTAGACCAAAGAAATCAGTTAGATGCACAAGAATTGTTAGGGAAAAAGTAAAATAACTCTATCTGCAAATGATATGACAATATACCTGGAAAATCCTTAAGAATCAATGATAAAAGTACTTTAAACAACAAAAATATTCAGAAAATAGCACGATAAAAAAATATAAAACTCAATGGCCTTTACATATTCAAATAATAACCATGTAGAAGACATAGAAGTGAGCCACTAATTAAAAACAGGATAATACTTAAATAGGAATAAATTTAACAAGAAATGTACAAAATTTGTATGAGGAAAACTAAAACTCCTGAAAACCTGTATGAGGAAAATATTTTAAAACTTCTGAAAAATCAAAAAGACTAGATCCAATGCAAAGATATTACCTATCCTTGGGTAGGTTCACTCAACATTATAAAGATTTCAGTTCTATTAAATTTCAATCAAATTCTAATACAATATCAAAAAGCACTTTAAGTTTCATATGGGCAAACATGTAAGAATAGCCAAGAAAATACTGAAAAACCGTAAGGTAGAATTTACCCTACCAGACATTAAAACACACTATAAAGCCCTTATAATTAAATCTTTTTTTTTTTTTGTGATATGCGGGCCTCTCACTGTTGTGGCCTTTCCCGTTGCGGAGCACAGGCTCCGGACGCGCAGGCTCAGCGGCCATGGCTCACGGGCCCAGCTGCTCCGCAGCATGTGGGATCTTCCCGGACCGGGGCACGAACCCGTGTCCCCTGCATCAGCAGGCGGATTCTCAACCACTGCGCCACCAGGGAAGCCCAAAGCCCTTATAATTAAAAGCATGGTACTGGCTCATTAATTGACAGAAAGAATAGCAAATAGAATAGAAAGTCCAGAAATAGACTTAATTACCTATGGATATTTAATATATGATGGTGGCATCTCAAATCACTGGGACAAAGATAAACGTTTTTATAAATGGGAACCATTGAGAAATAAAATTGGATCTAGACTTAACACCATACACAAAATTAAATTCTAAATGCATCAGGAATCCAAATGCAAACTTACAAATACTAGAAGAAAACATGTGAATTCCTCTTTAATCTCAATATATGAAAAACCTTTCTAACTATGACAATTTAGAAACAAAAAAAATTGCTAAAAAATAAATGAAAATTTAAAATTCTGCATAGTGAAAACAATGCAATAAAGTCAAAAGACAATTGATAAGTTTTGATAAAAATATATGAAATATACATGTGAAACAAATGGCTAAGAACCCTAATCAGTTTTAAAAAGAAAAGATTCTAAGACTCTTTAAAAACGAGAGGGTAAAAACCAAAACCTCGTAGAAACATAAGGAAAGACATAACCAGATAACTCACAAAGATATATTTCTTTGAATAATCCTGAAAATAAGAAAAAGTATTCACCATCACGCACATTTAGAGAAATGCACATTAAAACCATACTGAGATACAACTTCTCATCTATCTGACTAGTAAAAATGAAAACCTTTTTGTCAAAGAGAAAAACCAGAGGCTCCAAATGGCATCACTTGCACTAAAGCCCATGATACCAAGCCTAGATTTAATATATAACCTAAATACAATTTAAACCTTCATTAGAAGTGTAATCTTTTTTTTGAAATATAGTTGATCTACAATAAGAGCTGTAATTTTTTTTTTTTTTTGGTTTAAAGACAAGCTTGTAAGGATTGGCTGTTCCAAAGTTCTAAGGAATATAGCTAACTCAAATGCTTTTCAAGATAAGGTTATCCAACATAATCTTTAGGAAGTAAAAGCTAGTTTAAGTTTGTCGCTTTAATTAAAACAGACATGTCTTAATCGTTGTCAGCATTAATTATAATATTTTTATTCTACCTAAGCTAACAAATTTGTCAGCAAGAAAAATAACTTGGTATGATGAAATTTTCATTAGTAACCTAAATGTAATTGTTTAAAGCAAGTAAATTAAATAAATAAAAGTAGAATAAAAAGATTTTCTAGATTTTTCTAGATTTTTTTGAAATAAGTTTTCCAAATCTCTAGCCTGAAACCCTAAAGTTTTGCTAAGCTTAGGTTAAGTAATGGAAATTTATTGAACATTTAGATCATTCCAAATAAGATAAAATAGGTGAAAGATTAATTACTGAACATTTTGGCTTTCTATTGTTGAAAAACTAAAGATAAAATTTGGGATTATTGGTAAGTATGTTTGGTGCTGCCAACTATTGGCACTTGCCATCTACCTCTACAAGGATAAAATCATGAGCTGCTGCTGCTGCTGACCTTTAACACCCGCTGAAAGGAGTTCAGGGTGGAGATCAGGAATGAGGCACTTTGTGCTCTGGGAAAAACTGGCAGAACAAGTCTTCGGATAGATATTTTCAGGAGATTTTATGAGCCCAATTCTTACATTCCTCATATCTAGAAAAGCACTAAAATCATTAACAGTGACACCTGCTCCGTGACTAGCAGCAAGCCTCTGCCAAAATGTGTGCTTGGCTGCTTGTACACCCCGTCACTAAAGTCATGTAACACTGACCTTCTCTGCTACCTCTTTGGAGCGGCTTCTCAGAGCTACTTGAAATGCTGTCTCCTGGGCTATAGTTCTCATTTTGCCCCCAGTAAAACTTAACTCACAACTCTCACATTGTGCTTTTTTTTTTTTTTTTTTTTCAGTCAACAGTGCCATGCTAAGAAAGTTTCTATGAGAAAGTTATAAAGAGTACTTATAATTTTGCCAAGCTTCGGAATGCTAGTGTAAGAGTCCACAACTATTTAGTTCCTAAATTTTAGCCAGAAATTAAGGTTTTTGAAAGATTAAAAATTCTAATACATGTAATTAAAGCTACAAGAAACAACAAAGGAAACATCTCCACATGCAAGGAAAGCAGAATGTGTTTTTGGCTAGAAAAGGCATGAGGGACTTCCCTGTGGCACAGTGGTTAAGAATCTGCCTACCAATGCAGGGGACACAGGTTTGAGCCCTGGTCCAGGAAGACCCCACATGCCACGGAGCAACTAAACCCATGTGCCACAACTACTGAGCCTGTGCTCAAGAGCCCACGAGCCACAACTACTGAAGCCTGCAGGCCTAGAGCCCATGCTCCGAAACAAGCAAAGCCACCGCAATGAGAAGCCTGCACACCGCAATGAAGAGTAGCCCCCGCTCACCGCAACTAGAGAAAGCCCGCATGCAGCAACGAAGACCCAACACAGCCAAAAAATAAAAATAAAATAAAAAAATAATTAATTTTTTTTAAAAAACAAAGAAAAGGAAAGGCATGAGGAATGAAGATGCATTTTGTTTCGGGAAATGAGAGCAATTTTGTCTGAACTAGAGCTTCTGGTTATAAAGGGTAAACTAAAGGCATACAAATATCTTTTCTCTCTTCAGTGAAGAGAGAAAAGATTTTACCTTGTGTAATCAAGCTGGCTAAAACTGAATTATTATAAGCATTTTAAAAATTAAGTTTTAATATCAATAGTGTACTTATATAAAACTAGAACTTAATTTTCCTTCATCTGCTAAATAGACAATCGAGTATTGTTTCATATGGACCTGTGACCCTAATTTAGTCAAGTGTCCAAACCATTTGATATCTTTGACAAACTTCCCCAAATCAAATTCTGAATGAAGTCTTTTGACCATAAACTAACTTTGAAATTTTTCAGAGGCCCCTGGAACATTTCAAAAGATGTTAAACGCTTATTTGATATGTTAAATTACATGGGAAGCATTACCAAACAAGAGGTAACATTAAGCCCTCTTTATGTTGTACTTGATTAGGTGTATAAGTGTTCTAGAAATTGTGTGAAATTCCTAGAAACTTGATATATCCTGGTATAATCCTAACTTATAATTCTAGTCATTATCTTAAAATGGTGTATGACATCCTCTGGGACCCCAATCAGAAATGGGTAACAAGTAAACAATCCTTTTACTGCTATTCACTTACTTTCTGAAATTACTCAACAAAATTGAGGCTCACACTAAAAATATTGAACCTGAGTAACAGGGAGATGACCTAGCTGACTTTCATGTAAAGGTAACAGAATCTATATAAAGATTGTGGCAAGTGTTGATGAGATTCATTCTACTTCTCCAAAAATGACCCACTTACTGCCAGAACTGATGTCCTTATAACAGATGACAGTCTGCTCCTGAATCAGAGAAACTAAGATGGGTAAACAATGGCTGTAAATTAAACAAACAGTTGGAGCTGTGGGAAAACCAAGATGGCCTCATGGTTCTTCCTGGCTCCCTGACAAATCTCATTTTTCTGTTTTCCCATTCCTTCACCCACCACAGTATATGTAAGAACAACTATTTGTTTCCCTAAAGGCCTCAGGCTTCCTCTCTCTGGACCCTTGAAAAACTGTATTCAAGCAGAAAAAGTATTAATTACATAGGACTACATGACCTGAGGAGGATACTCTTATGTTTTTGTTTTTCCAGATTTAAGGAGACCTTTCTTAAGCTATCTATGACTTACAACAATTTGGTAAAGTATACCTTTGTGAACAAAGATGAAACTTTTTCTCCCCACCTGATCCCTCCAGAATTCAGGAACTCTCAGTGAATATTCTTACTCTCTTAACAATTTATTTGCTTGCATAAGTTCAATAACAATCTGTTCTCCTTGTAACAGGATACAATTAGAAACACTGGCTATATTACCAAGGCTTTGACTGGAATGTCATATTTGAGAAAGGTGTGCACAGACTCAGATATGACCAGATAGCTTCAAAGAACTGCTTCAAAAAAAATCAACCTGGTACCTTGCTTACAAGGTTTCAGCAAAGCAGTCTTAAAAAAGGACTTATATGGTCAATCATTATTCTAGCTGTACTTATATAAATAATCAGGCCAAGTTTAATGCAAACAAATTAGTTTTACTATGATTATCTTTGGTTAAAAAAAATAGGGGTAATTAAAGAGAGAAAAATTATCTTTGCACCTTTGTAGATAGTATTAGATTCTAGTCCTGTTAATTGTCTTTGAGGTAAACTGGACTGGATCCTAAATTCTTCTAATGTCCTTAAATATCTGGCTACAACTCACCAAACTAATATTTCCAATTTTCTCCCACCCTTCTGATTTGACATCACTAAGAACAAAGGCAGCCTTTGAGCCCTGTCAGAAGGGAGCTTACCAAGTGCTCCTGACCACTGACATTGATGCAAAACTATAGAAAGTATTGAGCCTTGGGTACATGTCTCACAGCTAAGGAGGACCACCTGACATCTGGTCCTACACAACACTGGAGACCCCTGAATCAAAATGATGAGTAAGAAAAGTCGCTGATATTGATGTCTACTGCTTTCGCCCAAGACACCAGATTCAAGTCTTCTTGTTTTAGTTAAACATGAAACCCTTTCTCCTTTTCTTTCTTAATTTCACTCTGGCATTGGCCTGGAAAGATAACACCCTCATCTGTATCTCCCAGGCCATTACTAAGAAGGGATAACCTTCAGTATTTAGGATAACTCTATTTTAGGATGGGAGATTCTCTTTCCACATGTACTAAAAACCTGACTGACTCCTGGTTTGAACAGGTAAATGCAGCGGTCCCTGTGAATTAAATCTTTTATCAGTATTCCTTAATAGGAATGGTTTGCATCCCAATAGGTCTTGTCTTTGTCTGTGGTGCTTATCATTCTCCTTGGGCCTATGAATGCCCATATGGCTGGCACACAACTGTACTAGGCATCTTAGGTTATCTAACTGTGCCCCTAACTGTTCTAGAAAAGGCCTAACAGGAGGATTCATGATTCAAGAACTGCTTCCTTTGGCAGGGCCTACTTCCCTGATCAGGAGTTAAAACAAAGAAGAATATGATCAGGAACCTTTCCTCAACTCTTAGAGAACATTGCAGATTCCATTCCCAGGGCACTAGTTGCCCAACAAAAATACTTAGACTCTCTGGCCACAGTTGCTCTTGATAATAAGATAGCCCTTGATAATATTTTAGCTGAGCAGTGAAGTGTCTGTGCTATGACCAATACCATCTGTTGTACCTGGATTGACACTTCTGGTGAAGTTGAAACTTAATTATGTAAGATCACTGAGTAAGCCACTTGGCTTGAAAGGGTGACTCCTTCAACAGTGTCTTGGACTGGTTTGGGTCTTGGGGACTATGGCTCTGAAGCACACTCCAAATACTGGGAGTTATCCTATTTATAGTTAACATAAACATCAGTGCATTGGATCCTCTCAAAAGTTTTAAATGCATGTTCACAGCCATTGACCAGCAGAGAAATGATCTCCCTAAGAGTGGAACATCAGAAAAGAAATGAGGAGAATAGCCACCTTAAAAATTGTGAACCTGTAACAGGGAAGAACAAAATCTGACTCCATGTTGGATGTTTCTTTTACTTTAACCTTTGCTTCCCGTTGCTTTTGTGACTATAATCACTAAAAGGATGCTGTTTATAGCTATAAGCATACATAATGGCCTCCCTTGGGGAACCCTGCCCCTCTGCCTCAATGTTAAACCAAAGTGCCTTCGATCAGCTCACAGGAAAACACCCTACCCCCGCCCACCCGTGAATGGCTGCAAGAAAGAAGAAATTAACACATCCCCTCACAGAGGCTGGCCAAACCAGAAGATATTTTGCAAGACTTAGAGCCTTTTTACTTTACTTCTTCACCTACTCCCCCTCTCTGTTCTATAAAAGAAACTAGCATCCAGACCCAGATAAGATGGTACTCTAGGACTCTAGTCTGTCATCTTCTCAGATGCCCAGCTTTCCAAATAAAGTCGCTATTCCTTGCCTCAACACTTCGTCTCCTGATTTATTGGTCTGTTGTACAGCAGAACAAGCTTGGACTCAGTAACAAACCTGAAGTCATGGCCTGTGAATATCATAGGAGTTCATCAAAGACGTCATGACCTATGGATAGCACAACAAAGATCAACAAAGCTGCAGAGCAGTAGTTGAGAGCGAAGCTAATGCCTTAAATTTTGATCACATCTCTCAGGCTGAGAGTATGATGAAAAGGAGGGAATTGTTAAAGAGAAAAGCCACAGGCCCCAAATGGCTAAAGCCCATGATATCAAACCTAGATTTAATATCTAACCTAATTGCAGTTTTGACCTTCACCAGAAATGTAATCTTAATCAACCAGTCTAGAATTTGCTGGTCAGCACCAAGAGGTAATCTGTCCATCCTCCCTCTCCACACCCCCCACCCCCACCCACCCCCAAGATACAATCTGCATGATAAAACCCCCTTGCCTTTCCCTTTTACCCCCAAAAAGCTGCGCTTGTATAAAAATAATCCTTTCTTTTATTTTGCTAATAGCTCCTTGCCCTATCCTTCTTCCTATAAAAACCTTCCATGTTTTAGTTAAAACCCCTTCTAGTTCCTAGATTGGATGCTGCAATTCATGAATTGCCTAATAAAGCTAGTTGGATCTTCAAATTTACTCAGCTGAATTTTGTTTTTTAACAACCTCTAACAATGGATTCTACTGGTGAGCTGAGGGGTAATAGACTAGTGAGAGTGCAACTTGGCTAGACCCTTCTGCAGAGCAATTTGGAATCTAATAAATCTATATATATGTACTTACCTTCTGAAATCTCATGTATAGGAATTTACTCTGAAGAAACATCACCAACAATATAAAAATACATATGCACAAGGTAATTCATTACAGATTGTTGGTAATGGCAAGCTATTTGAGACAATCTGAATGTTGGATGGGTTTTCTGGCTTTTACGTACCAGGCACTGAAAGGGTGGCCAGTCTCCAAATACATCAGTTTCTATTCAGAAAATTAACATTAATACAATACTGTATCTAATCTACACACCTTACTCAAAATTTACCAGTTGTTCCAAGTATGTCATTTTTCTAATCCAATCTAGAGTAAGGTGGTACATTTAGTTGTCATGTCTCTTTAGCCTGCTTTAATTGGAACCAGCTCCTCAGTCTTTGTTTCCGTGACCTTGATATTTTTGAAAAGTACTGGCCAATTACTTTGTAGAATGTCTCTCAATTTAGGTTTCTCTGATGTTTCTCTACAGTTAAATTCACATTAGACATTTTTGATAAAAATATTCCAGGAGTAATGTTGTGTCTTTCTCAGTATGTCACATGAGGAGGCAGATAATGTTGATTTCTCATATTACTATGTTTCATTAATTTTGATCAGTGAAGGTTCTGGGCTTTCAGAAGAATCAGTCATGGCAATAATGGCCTTAGAATCACACAGAAGAGATTCCAAAATGTGTTTACAAAATTTTTCCAATTAAATTTTTTAAAATGCGTACTGACTTCAGATGACTCCCTGGAAGGGGTAAGAGTATGATATGTGGTATGTTGTTACCACAGAGATACTCCCACATCTGAATTTTTTCACCTCAGGTCTTTTGTTACATATTTCTAAGCAAGTATGAATATATCCAAAGATTCTGTGAAAATCACAGGCTCCAGAGGAGATCAACACCTTTATAAGTAGGTTTTAAAGCATACTCTATGTAGGTTTCAGCCAGAGGCACACCCCAAAGTGACAAAATCACCCACCAGTGGATCTTCCAATCCGGGGTCATAGGGGATGACCCTGCCCCCACAGCTCCACATTCTCTGCTTGAGTTGCATATGCTTAAGACTCCAAGCAATTTCATCCTTCAAAATCTAGGTAGAGGTAGCTATACAGCTATAGCTATGCTGGCTGTAGTGCATGCTGTACCAGGGCCCACTAGCAAGAATCACACCTGCGTTGCTGCCGAAATACACGGAATAGAGCCCATGATGTGAGGTGGCACTGCGCAGTGGACGCGCAGGTCCAGCGGCCATGGCCCACAGGCCCAGCCACTCCGCGGCATGTGGGATCCTCCTGGACCGGGGCACGAACCCATGCTTCCAGCATCGGCAGGGGGACTCTCAACCACTGCGCAACCAGGGAAGCCCGAGGCCCTTTCTTTGACTATGCCCCCATCCCTTCCCACAAGTTTCAAATTTCAGAGCCTGTGTCAAACCAAAGAGGAAAGAAGCACTGAACTGGAAATGAGATTAATGCTCTAATTTAGAACAAATTTTTAAAACCTGAAAATAAAACTGTTAATATGTGAAACTGCCTCAACAGCTATAGAATCTGGCTGAGATTCCATATGACAGTGAGTTCAAAGAAGAGTGGTTGAGAAAATAATTAAGCTATTCCTTGATAATATGCTGAGTTCAGCCCATTCAATGAATTGGTTACACACACACACACATACACACACACCAAGAAGTCCTCTTCTTGTAAACTGTTTTTGAGGGACTAGTATTCCAAAGAATATTCAAGAAGAGTATATTTTAAAGTTTTCTTGCCTGAAGAAAATCTAAGATGAGCCCTGGATATATACTGAGAACTAAAATCCATCAAAGCAGAAACATTGGTAACTTAACTTTACTCAAACTTTCTAGCAGAGAGTTATGATACATACATTTAGAAGTGTCTTTAAAGTCCTAAAATATTAAATATACAAAAAAAGAAAAAATTAATCCTCAAAGGGGAAAAGGAGCCACATTTTCTTCCACTTATACCAAATATGGCATGATATTATTATCTAAGGGAAAAATATTTTAATATATTATCTATTATTTACAAATTGACCTGTTTTCATTTAATAACATATGTAGACAAAGGGATTTTTCTTACCTTTTAAAAGGCACAGCATTTTTCAGAACACTTTCCACCTCAGCAACATCTGCTCTGGCAAGATCAGCCACAGTAAGAAAGCCAGAAGCATAGAGGAATCTGGCTCTCTGTGCATTAAGTAAGGATACCCGGATGAGGTCACACAGCTCCCTCTGGATGCCAAATGTAAGACGCTTCTGAAATTGGGACAGTAGTAGTTCCATGTTGTGCCAGCCCAGGCGGTTGGAAAACACTGTAATCATCCCTAGAATATTCATATAATATTTATGGAATTAAAAATTCTTTCTAGACCAATTCTCTGTTTCTTGAGATGTATTTCTGTTTCACTGTTGTTGTTTTTTCTGCAGAATTATAAAGTTTAACAGGCCCAAGGTATAACATAATAGGAGAGCAGACATCTTTAAGGGCCTAGCTAATTGGCTAGACACATTAAATATCATCTCATTTTTTGTTAATCATGAACTTACATTTGAAAACATTGAGGCAGAGCACATAAACACAAAACAAACAAAAAGCCCTCACTAGTTTCCCTCTCTCTCTCTCTCTCAATTTTTTCCTTACTTTCTTTAAGGAAGAAAGAACTCTTAAAACAGGTAAAGAACTCTTTTCACCTAGAGGAAAACAAGAGAGCTAATTTAAATTGTCAAGTGCTGAGAGGATTATTTACAAAGAGTGAAAGTTCCATTGATAATTTCTTTTAAAAAAAAAAAAAAAAAAAAAAAAGGTTGCCCAGCTTGATAGCTATACTCTCTTGAAATAAAGAAGCCAGAGTAGCCAAGTGTCAAGTCATTAAGAAAATCAGTTCCCTACAAGAACATTAACCCTAGAGGTAATCTGAGATCTTTGATGCCAGTGAGTTGAAGGGTAAGTCTCTCCCTTCTTCCTACCCTCTCCTGGCATCTTTCCCTCGGTAATCTCTCATGCACACAATTTCACAGTGAAACTTCTTACACATGTAAACACACTCTCCAGCAGCCCAGGATTTCCCTCCCTAAGGGCTTAAGGATTTCTTGGTAAAATCATACCTAGAACTTCCCTTGTTTGCCTAGCTTAGAAGAGTTTAATTTTATTAAGAAAGACCAGTATTTCCTTAGAGAAGAGATATTTAGAACAGTGAGACAGAAGTCCAGAAATCTCTCTCCACTTGCCATCTTCCACAATAACAAGTATTAATCAATAACCTGATGAGAAAATGAAGACCAGTGAGAACTGTGTTGTTTCTTCTTACAATACACCCCCCACCAAAAAAAAAAAAAAAAAGACAGAAAAACAGAAAGAAGAACAATGGTCAGCAGTTGGCTAGGGAATGGAAGGGGACCAAGATCCAGACACTCAGCCAGCTGCCAGTCTTCTGTAGCAGGGTAACTGAGCCCACAGGAGTCATAGTTTTGGGTGTTCTGATGATGACAGGAACTATACAAAATTATGGTTTAACATGATCCCCTCACTTTTAGAGAAACCTACAGTAAAATGGAATTTGAAAAAAAGTAATCTTAACTTGACCTCAAACCACAGAGTCTTAAATAAATGTGGGAACACTTGTTTAACTGACCTGCATAAACAGCAGCTGACTGTTGTAACGATTGAATCTGTCCACGACTGCATCCATATTTCTGATTAATTTCCTTTAAGGGAACTTCACTGATTAAATCTAATAGTACAAGACTGGTAAAAAACCTGGAAAGTAAATTACCAAAATTATGGTAAGAGGTCACTTATGTCTACTATGAAAGTACAATGTACATTGAGAAACAAGAAAGAACCAAAAAAGGTAAGAGGGTGAGAAGGTGAGAAGATTCCTAATAGGATATAGGATTAGTGGACAAAGAGCTCAATGCTTGTAAATTCTGACAAACTTTAGTACTATAGCAAAAAACTAATATCTGTATAACAAAAAGATTTTGTCCATATTTCAATAATGCTAATTAATTTTAAGAAATGAGACTTGGTTCAAGAAATATGATGGCATAAAAATTTTAAAGAACACTTGATACACAATTATATCACCTAATCATATTTCAATCAAAATTTGGTTATAAAAAAGTTTTGAAGTGAAAGGCAATTGTGCCACAAATAATCCAAGTATATAATCCTTACAAATTTACACTTGACTATGATGTAAATAATATGAGACTAATGCTTTAAGAAAAATAATTTTATTATATTTCAAAGAAGCTAAAGCCTGTAAAATTTCCCTACCTGAATCTTTTAATTGGCTCCTCCCTACTGGTAACAAATCACTTCAAAGGATGATATAAACCATATCCTCAAATGGAGCCAAACTAAGTTGGCAGTTCTGATCATATCTTCTTTAAGGGAAGAAAGTAATTAAATGTTCTACTTTAAAAAGTCTTGATATATAGTGGTTTCTTATAAGCTACAAAGAAGAAACTAAAATATCAATAAATTCAGTAAATAAAAGAAGTTGAAAATTTTTACTATATTCAGCCAAAACTTTGATTTTAATGACAATGAATGTGATTACAATAAACTGGACATCTACTGTATATCCAATACTGTGTTAAAAACTGGATAGTCCAGGCTCCTTGATATTTACCTTTTATGGATGGCCATTTGTCGGTGCTGTTTCTCAGTTCTGGCTACTACTTTTCCTTTCACACAGCGAGCCAAGAACCCTTCTTCAACTCCCACTAGCTCTGCCACCCGTTTCATAGAAGCTGGCAACTTCTCCCATAAACAGAAAAATCGATACCAATCAATAGTAGTCCAATCCTCAAACACAGGTGTAACCTAAAGGGAAGAAGCATCATTCATTACCTAAAACTACTGCATTACAAAAGGGACAAAATTGTAAATGTAAACTTCATATTAAAAACAAAAGCTTCAGTATTTGGAAAAATTTCTAAATGTGATAATGCCTCACTTATATGGAAACTTCATTTAATCACAAACTGTAATTTAATCACTGACAAGAGAAAAGAAGAGACCACTAAGCATACAAGCTGGATTTTACAGAATCCAAGAACTTTAATCATAGACACTTTTAATCTCAGTATTCTGATGTTAAATACAATCTTAAGTATTTTTTATGATTTCTGAGAAAATACAGGGAGGGGGAAGAGGAATCAATATTCACAAATGCTATAATATATTATCTGAAGTATCCAGGATTCAACAACAAAAAAAAAAACAATGAGACATGCAAAGAAACAGAAACATGTGTCCCAAACACAGGGGAAAAAGCAGGCAAAAGAAACACCTTTGAGGGTTTCCAGATGTCAGAAATATCTGCAAAGACTTCAAAACAGACCTTATAAGTATGGTCAAAGAACAACAACAACAAAAAAAAAACATGCTTAATAATGTAAAGGAAAGTATGATGACAATGTCTCATCATGTAGGGAATATGAGTAAAGAGAAATGATTTTAAAAAAGAGCCGAATGGAAATTCTAGAGTTAAAAAATGCAACTGAAATGAACTATTAACTATAGAGCTCAACAGTAGATGCAAGTTGGCAGAATAAAGAATCAACAAACATGAAGACAGATCAATCAAGATTATGCAATCTGAGAGGTGAGAAAAAAGGAAAAAAAGAGCCTCAGAGAAATGTGGAAAGCATTAAAGTGTACCAACATATGCATAATGAGAGTACCAGAAGAAGACAGAAAGGAACAGAAAGAATATTTGAAGAAATTATGGCTAAAACCTTCCCAAATTTAATGGAAAACTTTACATATGCAAGAGACTAAAAGTGAACTCCAACTAGGAAAGCTCAAAAAGATCCACACCCTGATGCATCAGAGTCAAATTGTAAAATACCAAGAGAAAATCATGAAAGCAGCAAAAGAAAAACAATGCTTCATATACAAGGGAAATCAAAAAATATTAAGAGCTGACTTCTCATCAAAAACAATGGAGGACAGAATGCTGTGAAACAATGTGTTCAAACTGCTGAAAGAAAAAATAAGTCAACCAAGAATCTTATATAAAGAAAAACTAACTTTATAAAATAAAGGCATAACAAAGACATTCCCAGATAAACTGAAAATTTGTTGCTAGCAGATTTGCCTTACAAGAACTACTAAAGAAAAGCTCTTCTGGTTGAAGGAGAGTGACCCAAAACAGTATATTAATTCCACACAGAAAAACAAAGAGTGCCAACAAAGGTAATTGCGTGGGTACTTGTAAAGATAGTATTATTGCATATTTCCCCTCCTTTCTTCTCTTGACTGACTTTAAAAAGCAACTGTACAAAACAGTATGTACAAAACATATAAAAATGCAAAATGTTTGACAATAACAGCCCAAAGGAGGCAGATGGGAGCAAAGCTATATTGAAGTAGGAAATAACAAGAGATAGTAACTAAATCCATAGAGACAAATAAAGGGAAGCACAAATCTTAAATAAAAATGTAAATATAACAAATTTTATAAGTATATATTTGCTCTCCTTTCTACTCTCAGCTTCTTTAAAGACATAAAATTGTATAAAATAACAATTATAACAATGTACTGTTGGGTTTGTAACATATGTAGATTAGATGTAACATGTATAACACTAATAGCACCAAAAAGAAAAAAAAATGGAATAGGAATACAGCTATACAAGAATAATGTTTCTATATCTCAATGGGATTAAGTAACTATAAATTTTAAACTGTATATGCTAACCCCTTCAGTAACTACTGGGAAAATAACTTCAAAAATATAGAGAAAAAGCAAAGAAATTTAAATGTTATACTAGAAAGTTTTGCTTAATTCAAAAGAAATCAGTAAAAGTACAAGAGAACCAAAAAGATGTGAGATATATAGAAAAGAGACAAAATGTGGAAGATGTAAATCCAACTACATCAATAGTAACATGAAATGCAAATGGGCTAAATAATGTATCAAAGACAGAGATTGACAGATTGGATTAAAAAAACACAGAATCCAACTATATGCTGTCTATAAGAGACACGTTACAGATTCAAAAATACAAACAGGTCAAAAGTAAAAGGAAGGGAAAATATGCAAACCACAACTATAACAAAGCCAGAGTAAGTAGACTAATATCAGATAAAATAGACGTTTTTTTTTTATTTTTTATTTTTTTTCTTTCCCCTGAGACCCTAAACTGGCCACCTCCTCCCCCAAAACTAAGCCCAGGCTCCCGGCCCTCCCTGTCGCTAACTCCTAAATAGACGTTTTTTTAAAAGTTCACAGAAGAGGAATATTTTATAATGACAACAGGACCCATCCATCAAACAAACATAACAACTGTAAATATATACAGGGTTCCGAAACACATGAACAAAACTTGACAGAAATGAAGAAACAGACAATTCCAAAATAAGAGTTGAAGATTTAAATACCCCCACTTTCAACAGTGGAAAGAAGAACTAAGAAGATCAACAGGAAATAGAAAGTGAAAACGATACAGTAAATCAACTAGACCTAACAGACATCTGTAGAACTTCAACCAGCAACAGCAGAATGCACATTCTTCTTGAGGCCACATAGAACATTCTCCAGGACAGACCATCTACTAGGCAATAAATCAAGCCTCAATAAATGTAAAAGGATTGAAATCATGTGAAATATGTTTTCTGACAATGGAATGAAATTAAAAATAAATTTTAGGGGGCTTCCCTGGTGTCACAGTGGTTGAGAGTCCGCCTGCCGATGCATGGGACACGGGTTCATGCCCCGGTCCGGGAAGATCCCATATGCCGCGGAGTAGCTGGGCCCGTGAGCCATGGCTGCTGAGCCTGCGCATCCGGAGCCTGTGCTCCACAACGGGAGAGGCCACAACAGTGAGAGGCCCGCGTACCGCAAAAAAAATAAATAAAAAATAAAATTTAATTTAAAAAAATTTTAGAAATTCACAATGTGGAAATTAAACAAGATGCTACTAAATAACAATGGTTCAGAGAAGAAATCACAATTGAAATTACAAACTACCTTGAAACGGATGAAGATAAAAAACAAAAACATAAAATACCAAAACTTATGGGATACAGTGAAAGTAGTGTTTTGAAAGAAATTTATAGTTATAAATGCCTATACTAAAAAAGAATAAAGATCTAAAATCAATATCCTAATCTTCCACCTTAAGACACTGCAAATTGAAGGGCAAAGGAGACCCAAAGCAAGAAAGAAAAAAAAAAAACTATAAAGAGCAGAAATTAATGAAACAGTAAAAAATAATAGAGAAAATCAACCTAACCAAAATAGGTTCTGTTAAAAGGTAAACTGAAACACATTAAAATTTTCAAGAGTTTATTTGAGCATGCACCAATTAGAATTGGGCAGCGCCAAACCAAAGGCAGTTAGGAGCCCTCTAATGACAGGAGCTAGGGGCAAAGTTTTTTGTTTTTGTTTTTGTTTTGCGGTACGTGGGCCTCTCACTGCTGTGGCCTCTCCCGTTGCGGAGCACAGGCTCCAGATGGACGCACAGGCTCAGCGGCCATGGCTGACGGGCCTAGCCGCTCCGCGGTATGCGGTATCTTCCCAGACCGGGACACAAACCCGTGTCCCCTGCATCGGCAGGCGGATTCTCAACCACTGCACCACCAGGGAAGCCCAGGGCAAAATTTTTATAGAGAAGATGCTGAAGAAAAGCAAAGCAATTACAGTACTGGTTACAGCTTCAGCAGTTGCCTTATTTAGGAAAACCTAGTGGGTTTTTGTGATTGGTTGTTCTCAAGTTTCACTTTCTTGGATTCAAGTGCATTGACTAAGGCTGAAGTTTTGGTTTGCTTACATAAGCTGCTAAGACATTAAAGCTGCCTCAGTCTAACTGCTTCCTTGTTTAAGTATTGTTACCAGTTCTTTGAAACAATACTGAAAACTTTAGCTAGACTGATCAAGAAAAAGAGAGAGAATACTCAAATTACTAAAATCAGGAATGGAAGAGGGGACACTACTACTGCCTTATAGAAATAAAAAGAATCATAAAAAAATACTATGAACAACTGAATACCAACCAATTAGATAACCTAGATGAAATGGACAAATTCCTGGAAACATACCAACTACCAAAACTGATTCAAGAAAAAATAGAAAATCTAAATAGACCTACAAAAAGAATAGAGACTGAATTAGTAATCAAAAATGTGCTCCAAAGAAATGTCTAAGCTCAAATGGCTTGACTGGTGAAATCTATTACCAAATGTTTAAATAATTAATAGCCGTCCTTCATAATTTCTTCCAAAAAGAGAGAGGAACACTTCCTAATTCATTCTACTACCTCAAAACCACACAAAATCATCATGAGAATAAAGAACTACAGACCAATGTGTCTTATGAATGTAGATGCAACAATCGTCAACAAAATACCAGCAAACCAAATCTAGCAACATATAAATAGTACTATACAACATGATCAAGTGAGATTTTCCCAGAAAATTCAAGATGAATATATCTGAAAATCAAATAATGTAGTATCAATAGAATAATGGACAAAAATCCCATGATGATCTCAACAGATGCAGAAAAAGCACATCACAAAATCTAACACCTTTCTGTGATTAAAAAAATTCAACAATCTAGGAATAGAAGGTAAATTCCTCAACCTGATAAAGGCTATGCCAAAAAATCCACAGCTAACATCATACTTGATGGTGAAAGCCTGAACACTTTCCCTCTAAGTTCAGGAACAAGACAAAGATGTCTGCTCTCACTATCTCTATTCGTATTTAACTGGAGATTCTAGACAGGTCAAGAAAAAGAAATAAAATTCATCCATAGTGGAAAGGAAGAAGCAAAACTACCTCTATTTGCAGATGCTATGAACTTGTATACAGAAAATCCTAAGGAATCCACCAAAATACTATTAAAATTAATGAACAAGTTTAATAGGCTGTAGCATACAAGATCAAAATATTAAAAAACTGTTCATACATTTCAATAAACAATCTGAAAAGAAAATTAATAAAGGAATTCCATTTACAATTGCATTAAAAACAATAAAATGTTTAAAAATAAGTTTAACAAAAGACATATAAAACATGTACTCTGAAAACTATAAAAATTGTTGAAAGAAATTAAAGACCTACACAAATGTGAAGACAGCCATGTACACTAACTGGAAGACTTAACATTGTTAATTGTCATCAAAATTAAAAATCTTTGTGCTTCAAAAGACATAATCAAAAACTTGAAACGACAACCCACAGAATGCAAGAAAATATCCATATCATGTATCTCATAAGAGACTTGTATCCAGAATATATAAAGAACTCTTACAACTCAATAATAAAATGATAAATAACCCAATTTAAAAATGGGCAAAGGATCTGAGTAGATATTTTTCTAAGGAAGATATTCATGTGGTCAAGAAACAGATGGAAAGGTGTTCAACATCACTACTAGGGAAATACAAATTCAAGCTATAATGAGATAGCACTTCAAGCCCCTAAGGATATACTTAAAAAGACAGATAAAAACAAGCATTGGAGAGATGTGGAGAAATGTGAACCCTTGTACATTGCTTGTAGTAATGTAAAATTATGCAGCTGCTTTTTAGGACTTTGGAAGCTCCTCAAAATGGTAAAATTAGGGCTTCCCTGGTGGCGCAGTGGTTGAGAGTCTGCCTGCCGATGCAGGGGACACAGGTTCGTGCCCCGGTCTGGGAAGATCCCACATGCCGCAGAGCAGCTGGGCCCATGAGCCATGGCCGCTGAGCCTGCGCATCCAGAGCCTGTGCTCCGCAACGGGAGAGGCCACAGCAGTGAGAGGCCCACGTACCTCAAAAAAAATATTTTAAAAAGTTAAAATTAGAGTTACCATATGATCCAGCAGTTCTACTCCTAGAGATATACCTAAGAGAATTCAAGACATATGACCACGAAAACTTGAATATGAATGTTAACAGCAGCATTACTCATAACAGTCAAAAAGTAAAAACATATCAAATGTCCATCATTTTGATGAATGGATAAAAACATAGTATATCTCTACAATGAAATATTATTCTGCAATATAAAGGACTTAAGAACTGATACATGATAAAACATGGATGAACCTTGAAAATATTATGCTAAGTGAAAGAAACCAGCCATGAAAGACCACATATTATATAATTCCGTTTATATGAATAGAATAGAATACAAAGTCTATAGAAAAACAGAAAGCACACTGGTGGTTGCTCAGGGGTAGGGGAGGATAAGGAGGTTGAAGGAAAATGGGGAGTGACTGCTAATGAGTACAGGGTTTCTTTCTGGGATGATGAAAATGTTCTGAAATTAGATGTTGATGACTGCACAACTCTGTGAACATATTAAAAACCACTGACTTGTATACTTTAAATTATATACTATGAGAATTGTATTGCAACAAAGCTATTTTTAAAAAACTCAAATTCCCTAAGAGAAAATTCTCAGAACACTCTTGAAAGCCCCAAAATAGACTCAAAGAAATAGAGAAACATCTCTTTTCATGAATAAGACCAATCAAATTAAAAAGGATGTCAGTCAGTTCTCCTCCATGTTAATGTATAAATTTAACAATACCAATGAAAATACCAAGTTAATTCTAAGCGAAATATGAAAAGATAGGTAAGCAAGAATACTTATGAACACTAAAAAAGGAGAGCAATAAAACTAACCCTACTAGATAATACAATAAAAGCTTTTAATTAAAACAGAGGTAGTAGTGTACATATTGGTAAAATTGGTCTGTTGTCAGGTCAACAAATGAAATAGAAATATACCCAACAACAAATGGAAATTAGAAATGCATCTAAACACAAATGCAGATTAGTACATAAAAATTGGAGAAAAAAGTTAAATGAAAGCTGAAGAAAATTTTTCACAAAGTAAACAAATCTTTTTAATAAATAAAGATGTGACTACAGATAGCCATTATGAAAAAAGATAAAATTGAAGAACCATATATTAGAATAAACTCTAAATGGAACAGAGCTCAAAAGAGAGGGACTACAATCATATAATTACTTGAAGAAAATGTGAGAGAATTTATAATCTCAGAGCAAGAAAAGCATTTCTCACTGATTCTAAAGTTCAAAATTCAACTACAGTTTTTAAAAAATGCTGTACAAAACACACAATAAACAAAGTCAAAAGCCAAGTGAAAAACTAGGAGAAAAATACTTATACCACAAAGAACTACTCTCCCTAATATATATAAAAGAATTGTTAAAATTTAAGAAAAAGACCAAAAATACAATAGAAAAATGTGCAAAAGACATGGACAACTCATAGAAAATAAAAGAATACTACCTTAAACATATAGAAAAAATGTTCAAATTTATTCATAATAAAAAATGTAAATTAAAAGTACACTCAAAAATATAAAAGCTTGACAATATAACTTTATTTATGAGGTCGTGGGAAAATAACCACTCTCATATAGCACTGGTAAAACTGGAAAATGATACAAACGCTATAGAGGGCAATTTTGCAAAACCAAAATCACATATGTCTTTACACTTAACCCAGCAATCATACTTCTAGGATTCTTTCCTAAAGATACACCTCCATCAAAACTAAACTAAACAATAATATACTCCAAAGTTACTCACTGCAGCATCATTTGTGATACCAAAATATTGGGAACAACTCAAATATCCATCAGAGAACTGACTGAATAAACAATGGTATATCCACATACACAACGGGGTTATACAAATAAGAATAAAAATCTCCATGAATTGACAAAGAGTGATTTCCAAGATATATTAGATATATTGTTAAAGGGAAAAAAGAGGTACAAAGTAATGTATATAGAATACTATCCTCTGAATAAGATAGGTAAAGTGAGATTGTATCTAAGCACTTGCTAATATTTATACAATGAAAAAGATAAGACATACACCAGAAACTAATGAAAACAGTTATCTATGAAGGTGAGAGGAAATGGCATGCAGGGCATTGACATATAGCTGCCAGACTTCACTGGGTATTCCTTTTTATATAGTTCTGACTTTTGAATCACATAAATGTTTTAAGTATTCAAAAATCAAAATAGTACATGCAAACTTAAATGTTTTATTTAAAATATAAATGTATATTAACTTGACAATTTTTTGAGATAGGGTTAAGGTCTTTTGAGTGTGAGTCTATTGATTAGAAATTACCATGGCTTTCTTATGTAAACCATACCCACAATACATTGTCTCATAAATCCAGTTTTTCTTTTGGTCAAGTGAAGTTAGACATTAAAGAAAATTGCAAAATAATCTGTGAACAGTATCCTTCTAGTTGTTTTCCCATATAGATTATAACTTTTTTTCAGAGCTTTACAGAAGTCTCACTCACATATTTTATCAGCAATTATTGTAGTAACTTGCATTAAATCTAATTTTCATAGAAGTAAACTGGCAGTCTGACTCTAGAGCCCATAATCATAACCACCATACAATAAATGAGACTTATTTTTAATGCCATGCCAAAAAACTGGTAAGACCAGCTTTGAGATTCTCCTTAGACACATTCTCAGGCACAGAACTTTGAACACATTATCACCCACATAATACACATGTTCACTAGAAGGCAGGAGGAGGCGGGTGGGGGGGGGGGCCTTGTCCAGAAATTTCTCCTCTGCTTGCCTCTATATAGTGTTTTTATTGAAATACATTTCTTGATAAGCCTTCCTAATTCTTATAATTTCAAATTTACCCCCCACTCTCTTGCCTATCAAAACACATGCATTTGCTCTTTCCCCCTTCCCAACTTTATTAAGGTATAATTGACAAATGAAACTGTATATATTTAAGGTGTACAATACAATGATTTGACATATGTATTCACTGTGAAATGATTACCACAATCAAGTTAATTAGCACATCTATCACCTCACATAGTTACCACTGTGTGCACGTGTCTGGTGAGATTCTCTCTGTAAGCAAACTCCAAGCATACAATACAGTATTATTAGCTATAATCACTATGCTGTACATTAAATTCCCAGAACTTATTTATCTTACACAGGCATACCTTGGGGATATTGTGGGTTCAGTTCCAAAACATTACAATAAAGCGATTATCACAATAAAGCGAGCCACACAAGTTTTTTGGTTTCCCAGTGCATATAAAAGTTATGTTTTGGTTTAACAGTGCATATAAAAGTAGTCTCTTAAGTATGCAATAGCATTTTGTCTAAAAAAAACCATGCACACATCTTATCTAAAAATAATGCTGTTAGGGAATTCCCTGGCAGTCCAGTGGTTGGGACTCCACACTCTCACTGCTGAGGGCCGGGGTTCGGTCCCTGGTGGGAGAACTAAGATCCCACAAGCCACAGGTAAGATCCCTCAAGCCGCAAGGCACAGCCAAAAATAAATAAATAAAAATACAAATTTTTAGTTAAAAAAATAAAAATAATGCTGTTAGAAAAATGGCACCAAAAGACTTGTTCAATGTGGGGTTACTACAAAAGTTCAATTTCTAAAAAACAGATGCAGTATCTACAAAGCACAATGAAGCAGAGCAAAGCTCAATAAAACAAGGAGGTATGCCTCTAACTGAAAGTTTGTACCCTTTGACCTCCCCATGTCCCCCATACCTCAGCCCCTGGTAACCACCATTCTCCTTTGTTTCTGAGTTCAACTTTTCCGATTCAACATTAGGAGACCATACAAAATTTGTCTTTCTCTGTTTGGCTTATTACACTTAGCACAACACCCTCCAGGTTAATCCATGTTGTTACAAATGGCAAGGTTTCCTTCTTTTTTATGGCTGAATGATCTTCCATTGTATACATAGTTATAAAATCCTATTTTAAGCTAATAACAACTTAACTTTGATGCTATACAAAAACTCTATGCTTTTACTTCTCCATCCCCTCATATTTTATGCCATTAATATTACAATTTATGTTTTACCTTGTGTATCTATTAACAAATTATTGTAATTATAGTTATTTCAATGTTTGTCTTTAACTTTTGTATAAAAGTGATTTGCATACCACCATTACATTCAGAATTCTGAATGTGATTATAAATTTACCTTTACCAGTGAGTTTTATACATTCATATGTTTTTACACTGTTAATTAGCATCCTTTCATTTCAGCTTGAAGAACTCCTTTTAACATTTATTATAATGCACGTCCAGTGGTGATGAATTTCCTCACCTTTTGTTTGGGAAAGTCTTTATCTTACCTCCATTTCTGAAGGACAGCACTACTTGGTATAGCATTCTTAGTTGGCAGTTTTCTTCTTTAAATATTTTGAATGTATCATACCATTCTCTCTGCAAAGTTTTTGCTGAGAAATCCACTAATGGCCTTTTGAGGTGTCCTTGTACATGATAAGAGTCTTTTCTCTTGTTGCTTTCAAAATTCTGATTCTTGGATTTTTGACAGTTTGATGTGTCTAGATGAAGTCATTTTGGGGTTGTACCTGTTTGGGGTCCTTTTAGCTTCATGTCCATATCTCTCGCCATATTTGGCATGTTTTTAGCCATTATTTCTTTAAATAGACTTTCTGCCATTTTCTCTCTCTCTTCTCCATCTTGGACTTCAATAATGTATATGACGGCATCCCATAAGTCTTGCAGGGTTTTTTCACTCTTCATTCTTTCCATCCCCCCAACCCCCACCCCCCTCCTCTGGATGTATAATTTCAAATGACCTATCTTTGAGTTCACTGATTCCTTCTTCTGCTTGATCAAGTCTGTTTTTGAAGCTCTCTATTGAATTTTACAGATCATTCATTGTATTCTTCAGCTCTGGGATTTGGGGTTTTAGGGGGCTTGAGGGGCTATTTAAAAATGGTTTCTGCTTCTTTGTTGAACTCTCCCTATGTTCATGTATTGTTTTCTTTATTTTGTTCTGTTGCCTATCTGTGTTTTCTTGTAGTTAACTGAACTTCATTAAAAGGATTAGTCTGAATTCTTGGTCAGTCAGTTCATAGATCTCTATTTCTTTAAGTTTGGTTATTGGAGCTTTATCAGTTTCTTTGGTGGTGTCATGTTTCCCTGATTCTTCATTATTCTTGCATACTGGTGTTGGTGTCTGTGCATTTGAGGAAGCAGTCACCACTTCCAATCCTCACATTTGCTTTGGCAGAGAAAGACCTTCACTAGTCAGGCTAGCTTGGGGTTCTAGAAAGGGCCAGCTGGTAGAGTCCATAGGAGGGCAGGCAGGTCCTCTGGTTGGGTGGGGCCACTGGCTCAGCTCTGCATTCAGGCAGGACCACTGCCTGAGCTGCCTAGTCAGGTGGAACTGCTAGCTGGGGTCCATGGATAGGCATGACCACTGGCTGAGCTCTGAGGTTGGGCAGGGCTGCTGCCTGGGTTCTCTGGTCAGGCAGGAACAAACTGTATTCCCTGGCTGGTTGGTTGGTGCCATTAGCTGGATTCCATGTTCAGGTGTAGACAAAGACTGTGTTCCAGAGCTGCGTGTGCCCACAGGATGAACTCTGTGTTCATGCAGGACTCCAGGCTATGTTCCACAGTCAGGCTCCCTGATCAGGTAAGACTAAAAGCAAGCTCTGCAGTTTGGTGGGCTGCTGGCTTGGCTCTCTCTCTCTTTTTTTTTTTTTTTTTTTAATTAAAAGGTTTTTATTATGACCTTTATTAAGAGCTCATAAATCACATTCTTAATCTGGCTCTGTTACTACTTTTTCCCTCCACGAATTCTCCCAAAGTTATAAAAAATAAAAATTTATAAATATACATTGAGGATTATGCACAGGCCACTAGCCAGGGATGCCAGTTGGGCAGAACTGCTCACCCTGCTTCCTGGACAGATGGGGACGTCATTCTGATGCCACAGTGAGTGGAATCACTTACTGGCCTCTGATTGGGCGAGGTGGCCAGGAGAGATACAGAGCCACTGCCATGATCCACACAATGGTCACTGTGAGCCTCACCCATTTTTTTGTTACTAGCTGACCCTTGGTGGTCTAGCCTTGCCAATTCTCCCAGGGTTCTCCATGAGGCGAGACAGAAGTGACCTTCCCAGGGAATACTCCAGAATGCTGAGGAAACTGGATGACTACCTTGACTCTCTTCTCCCCACTAGAGAAACTGGATGCCTCAGTGTGGCACGGTGCTTGCCTGAAGGAGAGGCAACAGAGTTAAAGTGAAACCACTTCTCTTAGTGTTCTAATGTGGCCTCTCTCAGTTTTTGTGCTCTAAGAGAGTGTTTTAACCTCACCACCAGGTTCTGGGATTTTCAGAAAGGCATTCTTGACTGTGAATAGTTGCTAATCTGTATTTTTGATGAGGACTAGAGCCAGGGATCTCCTATACCACCATCTTGCTTACACCACTCCCCACATCTGCCCTTAATTGCAAAACTAAGTTATTTATTTCCAGTCAGGTTCTTCCCAGAGAATATGATCTCAAACTTTATTTTACTCAATTCTTATCAAAAATCTTTGTTATAAGAAATAATATTTATAAAAGATTACCTAATGTAAACAAACTTTTAAAATTCCTAATTGCATTTACTATAAATATTTTACCAAGAATCTAAGTCCCATAGTGTCTTTGTAGGACATTTCTCTTAGGCAATAAAATGCAATGCTTCTCCTAAATTTTTTTGTTTTTTATCTTATGAATATTGAGACTAACAAAGCTTCCCTCTTTGCTACGGGTGCTAGACAGCCCAGAACCAATGTTGGGCACAACAACTGTACATGACTGAATGGTGTTCTTGTTTATGTACCGACCTTTGCTTGAGTTTTACATTATGATCTTATCTTTAATTTCCAGATATCTCACTGTCCTTTGCTGTGTTGTTACATACTATATAATACACATTTTTTAATAAATCACCTCATATACTTTTTGAAAGAAAGCTGGAGAAAAAAGACAGTAGGCAAGTAGACTGAAATGGTCACTAGAACATTTAGCTCATTACTTTACAACAATTCTTCTTACTTCTTCTCTATTCTCACCAGTACTACCCTAGTCAAGGAAAGCAGACAAGATATTCCCTTAGGGTATCTTTGATGCTCAGGATTCTTATAGGTATTTTCTCCCAATTTTCACAAATATAATAATGAAGAAAACAGAACTTACCAGATAAACAATATGCAGATCATTTTCTAAAACAAAGCCCTTCATTGCTCTTTGGAGGTCAGCAAAAATATCTAAAGTATCAACTGGAGAAAGTGAAGAAGAAAGAGTTGCCGAACCAAGATGTGTTGGATGATACACACTTCCTGATTTGGGATTGGGGGTGGAGAAATAAAGGACCAAATGTTAAAAATAAAATAAAACAAATGCTGTCTTTTGGCATTCTATAATTAACATTTTAAGGCTCTGATAAATTTTACAAACAGAATCCAATGCATGGATATTTATTAGTAGGCTCTATGCTAATTGTCTGATGTTGCTGAACACAGAACTGATTTACTAAAAATGAATTGAAAAGTCAGTTTCCTTTTATAATGCTGGAAAAGTCAACTTCCTTTTACTAAGCAGTCTTAGGTACTCTAAATCACTAAAGGTGAAAAAGTGAGTAAGTTGCAATTAAGAATAATTTACCTTCTGTTCCATCACTAGCTTCAGTAATCTGGATGAATTCATTTTCTAGTAGCCACATTACACAGGCCTCAATTGCTCCAAGTTGAACAGAATCTTTATTTTTCTGAATTCCCTGCTTTGCTTCTTTCATACTTGCAGCCAAAAATGTGCAAGAAGCATAAGTTTGTATGTCCTGTGATGTACTTGCCACGCCACCAACTATTATCTGAGACAAGAGGTTTGAAATATTCTGTAACATTTTAATAAGACACATAGTTCCTCAAAATATAAAAGAAATTACTTTGTTTTCTTAAAGTATTACCAGCATCTTAATGTAGAGACTCTTTATTAACTCTTCCACCATCATTCATTACAAAGGTAGATAACACCTACTGACAACATGAAGTTTTCCTTAAAAGTAGATATAGCATGTTCTCATAAATGAAAATAAATGAAACATTATCTATCTGAAATGTGGGAATTAACAACATAATTAAATAATATACATATATAAGTATGTAACATATATAATATAAAGGAGGTGTTGATGGTTCATGGCCATGAACCAAATCAATACTTCTCAACCTTCCTTTTTTAAATATGTGGGCATATAAGAATGCAAGTATTGAATACTACCCACCTAGAAGAGGGTTGAGAATCGGTGTAGAAAAAGATGAAAGTGGCATCTTATAGATATCATTTTCCTGAAACTATTCTATTACATATACTAAGCTGCCCCTTGTCTTCTTTCATTTAATGTATACTGGAAACATACCAAATCATTCTAAACAGAGCTATTTCATTCTTTTTAATGACAGCAAAGCATAGCTTCACCAAGATTTGTTTAGTTTTAATGGTATTTTAGTTGTTTCCAGTTTCTTCTTATTACCAATAGAGCTATAATAAACATTCTTGTATCTTTAATTTGATGAAATTTCACAAATACATCCCTAGGTAAAATTCCTAGATGTGAATCTGCTGGATAAATGGCTTTGTGCATTTTTTTAAAAATTCTTAGTAGGTATGGCCACGTTGCTCTCCAAAAGAGTTTCAGCACTGTATGAGTGCCTACTTTCTACAGTCTTACCTACCCTATGCTATCAATTACTTTCTTTTTTTTTTCAAACAGAGCTAAAGGGGAAAAAACAAGAATGAGTAAAATACCAGTCCTCCAGCACCATCAATGAAACCAACAGCAAGGCATGCTGGTATAGGAATAGAAACTTTTTTGGATGAATACATGAAACAGTTAAAAGGGGTTACCTTTGAGGACTCTGAGCAAAAGGTTTTATTTTTCACTTTACATATTTCCATATTTAGAAGTTTGCAACTTCTAATTGTGTATTTGTAATATAATTTTATTTAAATGTCAACAGGTATTATCTGGATGGAGGAACTAAGGTCCATTTTTGTCATCTTTTTTTAAAATTCAGAAAATAATAAAGAACATCTAAAAAATAACCATCTGGCATTTGTGATTTAATCCACTGTTTTGAAGTAGATTCATATGGCACTAGCTGTATTAAACTCCAGGAAATAACTATGTAAAGTAGAAGAGGTTCAGACTTGGGAAGGCTATAAATAATCTCATAAAGAAACACAAAGCTAAGATTTTTCAGATACTAAAGTTCTATCATTGTACTATAGGAACAAAAAAGCAAATGGTAATTTAATGAACTCTCTCTTACCTCCAGAATAGCTCTTATCATGCTCGAAGTTACTTCTCCTTCTTGTCTTTGCAAACAGCTACGAACAGGTTTTAGAGATCCCTGAAGTAGAGCTATACCTTTTGATTTCTCAGAGTTTTTACAAACTAAGATACTCTCACCTATAATAAAAAAAAAACTATACATTTGCAGAATCCCAACACATTTATATAAAATACCTGCTAAAGAGAATTTAAACTGGCTTACTTGTTTAAAAGGAGACAAGAGATGATAGTGGTTGTTATACTCATATAATTATCACTAATGTTTTTATTTTCCAAATTTTAGATTGAAGGGGATCAGAATATGCCACACCAAAATATGCCACTTTAGCATAAGGAGTATTTTGACCTGAAGCCAATTGGGAAGCAGCAAACATTGAAAGAGCTCTTTGCTTTCTCCTTGTTTGCTTAGAAGCAGGACATAAATTTCTCTGTGACGGTGTTCCCCTTCCTGTCTCTCACAGCAGGAGGGCAATTCTTATCACTGGAGACAAAAAGTCAGTATTGAGATGGGTGTGCACAAACCTCACTAAAGAAACCATAACTTGCATTAATCTCCAGCATATATCTACCTTCCCACAATCTACCACCTCCCTAGAAGCCCAAACCCCTTTTCCTTTGTCTTGTCACTTCTCTATAATTCATCACCCTTTGTTAAAAGGGTACATAAGCCCCCAGCATCTAACTGCTTCTTTAGATTTTTACTTTTCTATTAGGGACTTTGTGTATGTAAAAAATTAAATATTAACATCAAGTTAAATATGTATGGCTTTTTTCCTGTTAATCTGTAATTTGTCAGTTTCATTTGCAGGCACTAGGCATAGAACATAAGAGGGTAGAGGAAAAGTTTTTTCCTTCCCTACAGGATTAACTATTTTTATTGAAAAATTAAGTATATAATAGTAATAGATATTTTGAAAACTATAAAGGAAAATGCAGATGCAAATTATTACTCGTTATGAAACTGCATACCAGTCCCTGTGTCCCTGTCCTTTGAAGTAAAAAGCTCCCAGGCCTCCCCTCAGTCTCAAAAGGCTGGCTCAAGAGTTAATGATTAGGAAATGCGAAGGTGTAGAAACAAAGAATAGCTGTTGGGCCAGGAAACTGGTAACAATTTAGACTATAAACCAGCCACAAAGCAGTCACCGAATTCTCAGTTCCCTGAAAGATATAGATAAAAGGTCTAACACACTTCCTAAGTTGTTCTATAGGAAGCAGACCCCCAGATGAAAACTGTTGACTGCAAGCATGTAGACCCCAGACCAGCTGAACCCAGAAAACTGGTGATGCTTGAAACTTCACCTTGATGCCAACCAATCCGAGAACTGTGAACAAGCTGCTCATGCACCCAGAAGCACCCTCCCTCACACTGCCTTTAAAAGATCTTTGCCTGCACCAAGATGTTAAGATCATTTTTAAGGACGCTAGTCCACTATCTTCTCCTTCTTGGTTAGCTGGCTTTTTTGAATAAAGTCACTTTCCTTAACTCAACACCTTGTCACTTGACTTACCGGCCTATCGTGTAGTGAGTAGCCAAACCTGAGTTCAATATCAGTTATATATGATGATAATCAAAAATAAAATAAAAAATATTAACAGATACCTAGAAATCACATTATAACACTCACTAATTTAAATGCTTTAGCCTACTGAAACAATCAAGTGAACAAAAATATGTGAAAGCACTTATTAATTAAATACATAGACAGGACTTCCCAGGTGGCACAGTGGATAAGAATCCGCCTGCCAATGCAGGAGACACGGGTTCCATCCCTGGTCCAGGAAGATCCCACATGCCACGGAGCAACTAAGCCTGTGCTCCACAACTACTGAACCTGTGCTCTAGAGCCCACGTGCCACAACTACTGAGCCAATGTGCTACAACTACTGAATCATTTCACTGTATATAATACAAAAGAAAATCTTGACTCTACATTACTAGGAAATCAATAGTTGATGATATGAAAATTTTAAGTTATACTCATATAAATATTAAGTAAATCCAAAAGGATGACATTAGTGTTTTGGATAACAAAGAAACACAGCACGATAAGAAATGGATTGCCATTCAATTTCAGGTAGACTGACACTGTCCTTCAGCAACACTATTACAAAATTCAAACTCACTTACCTACTGTGTCTACTCCTTTCCTGCCAGCACGACCAACCATCTGCTTGTAAGTAAGAATATCTAGAGGTCGACCACTGAAAATAGGAGTCCGAATGATTACACGACGTGCAGGTAAATTCACCCCAGATGAAAGAGTAGAAGTTGCTGCCAAGACCCGAATCTGACCTTGACGGAAGGCTCCTTCAATGATATCCCTCTCCTCAAAAGTAAGACCTAAAAAAAGAAATTACAATAGCATATATTAACATATAATGAAAATATTGTATTTGATCACTTATAAATGGATCTGAGAATCTGTTACAAGCATGTAAAGATTTTTTTCAAGCTATTGTTATGACTGTAAACAAAGAAGTAATCACAGTCTACCAATTTAAGAGTATAATCTGCCAACCCTTGTACTGTATACTGTACTTCTATCTCATCTTCTAGACCAGGGGTTGTCAAACTTTATCTGTAAATATTTTAGGTTTTGCAGGACAGATGGTCTCTGCTGCAACTATTCAACTCTACCATTGTCACATGAAAGCAGCCACAAAACAAATGGGCAAGACTGTGTTCCAATAAAACTTTATTTACAAAAACAGCTGGATTTGACCAGCAGACTGTAGTTTGCTGACCCCTGCTCTAGACAAGAACTCCTTGAAGGTAGAGACATGAGACATGCTTTATGACAGTATCTGCAGGGTCTATCCAACACCATGGTGAGACACATAAATAAATGTGTCTGAAGAACAAATACATGAGTAAATGAAAAACAGCATATAGAATACAAACTTATGTGGCTTATTTTTAATTTTCTTTTATTTTAAAAAAAATCAAAAGGATTGGGGTTCTAGTTTGTAAGTAAGTTGTGGTTCCACAGGTATTCATTTTATTAGTATGCATTATAAGTTATATACAATGAAAATATTCTTTTATGTGTTTGTGGGTATATATATATATATTTTAAAAATTTATTTATATATAGCATGATAAAAATTTTAAATAAATTGAAAAGGTTAAGTTCCTAATCATAGAAACTATATATTCTTTTTTTTTTTTTTTTTTTTTGCGGTATGCGGGCCTCTCACTGTTGTGGCCTCTCCCGCTGCGGAGCACAGGCTCCGGACGCGCAAGCCCAGCGGCCATGGCTCACGGGCTTAGTTGCTCCGCGGCACGTGGGATCCTCCCGGACCAGGGCACGAACCCGTGTCTCCTGCATCGGCAGGCGGATTCTCAACCACTGCACCACCAGGGAAGCCCGAAACTATATATTCTTAATCATATCCTCAGCACGTATCATCATGGACAGATCAAACCCTGAAAGAAGTTATTTAATTCGGTGACTGTCATAACCCTTACAATTTTGACAACCCAGGTATTTGGTTTTTAAACACTTGTAGCCTTCTCAAAATATGACAAATTCTAAAATTAATTTGATTTTGATATACTCCTGAGAATATTTCCAATACCCCTTGAGATAAAAGGAAACAGAGTGGCATAAAATTAGGATAGCAAGTACCACTCTAACATAATTTTTAAGGAAACAAAATATAGAAAGGTAATAATTTTAGAATTCACTTCCCCAATGGTACAAAAAAGCTTATATCTAGTATTTATATACCATACAGATAAGTAAACCTACGTGTTTGTTTTATTCTTGTTTAACCTTAATCACACAACTTCTTAAAATGAAATCTAAGAGAATTAAGTGTGGTTAATAAGAAATCAAATGCAAATCAAATATAAAAATAAAAATGAAGAAATTATAAGGATTTTTAGAGGGGGCTTCTTAATAACATATTATAAATACGGATACCTGCATGATGAAACGCTACTCCCCATGGTACAGTTTTTTGTAACACAGAGTCCAGTCCTGAAGGCAAACGTTTTAACTGATCCATCACTTCTAGGAGGCCCTTTTGTTCCAGTATCACTGGTGGAAGTTCAGATGATCTTACCAATCCTGTCACAAAAAAATCATCGACACTGTCACCTCCCCTTGGACCTCTTTAACTGCTATCTGCCTGAGTCATGACAGAGGGCAATGGTTCTGAAACTACTACATATAATAATCACCTGGACATCTTTTAAAAATACTGATGCCTGGCATTCACCTCTGGACTTTGCGATGCGATGCAACCTGGACATAACAATTTTTAAATCTCCCCAGGCAATTCTAATATGTACCAAACTTTAGGAAACACTATATTGGGGTGAGATCAAGCCCACAGGAGGAGATCAAAAGAAACAGCTGAAGGACAGAGAAAATTACAGATACTACCACTTAGAGCCTAAAAATCAAAATCCTTGCTCAAAGTGTGCCCCACCCCCCAAACCAGCAGTGTCAGAATCACATAGGAGCTTAGTTCTAAATGACAATTCTTCTAGCCTTTTTGGCACCAACGTGGTAATTAATCATACATTACCCTCTGGTTTTGCCTCTATGGGTAACTTCCCCCAGAAGACTTTCTTAGATGCAAGAACTATGTTTGCTTAAAGAATTTCCTAGACTTTTGGATTTCTGAACTAGTAAACCTTCTCATAGAATGTCTCTTATATTTTATATATTTTTAAGTATTTTAGGTAAATTTTTCCTAAAATTTTGAGGATCCACAGAGGGTTGCCAAAGTTTTATTTCTCTAAGGACAATTTAAAATTTTTTTTAAATTATCAGTGATTCCTTATTTCAAAAGAAAAGTTATTTTAACATAAAAAATTAGTAGGGATAATTTCAAAATTTAAACTTCATCTTTATGAAAAATGTGCTGCCTTGTCTTTACTTTTCTGGTGAAAAGTTCATCATAGCCCAGGCTCCAGTCTAAGCACTAGGATTTGGGAACCACTGCTATAAATCAAAATAACAGAGCCTCAAGCAAAGAAGATATTAATAATGTTTCTGGTTATTAAGGAATATAAGTTATCATGGTTCACATAAAAAAATATAAGTTGGCATAATAAGGAAGTATCAATTAAGAGGGAACTAGAAGAGATATTATAACGTTGGATCAGAGTCTACCCAGTATAACTTCAGGCAAAGTTTACTTATTGGAGCTTGGCTTGAGATATCCATCACCTGTCCTCAAGATGCCACTGTCATAACAAAGTCATAAAATATCATAGTATTCTGTAACTAGAACTGGTCTCTGTCTTCCCTACACTTATCTTTGACCCCAAGGGACCATAAGCTAGTACTCATCCTAGAATCAGTAAAAATATATACTAATGGTTATAGCAATATACTAGATCAATACTCAGCAATAAAAAAGAAACAAATTGATAAAAGTATCAATCTGGATGAATCTTAAAAATATTATGCTGAGTGAAAGAAGCCAGGCACAAAAGACACATACACACAATATGACTTCACTTACTATATGAAATTCTTAGAAAAGGCACAACTCACCTAGAGTGACAGAAAATATATGAGTGGTTCCCTGAAGCTGGGCATAGAGGAAGGAGATTGACAGCAAAAGAGAACA